>NC_081781.1:28463903-28763903 GCF_963082965.1 Carassius carassius | reverse complement strand
AACAAGATTCTTGGATTGACTTCCCCCCACCTAGCAGAACCCGACTGAAATTCCTAAGGGGGGCATTTGAACCTCTGGTCTCCACAGAAATTTTTGTCAGATAATGGCACAGAAAACTGTATTTTCTACATATATATGGACCAAAGTGAACTCAAAAAGACTTATAAATGAATATCAGTCCATCGCTTCACTCCATATTCATTCATATGTAACCCACACATTTGACTATCATGTTTATAATCACTTATTGTGTATGTCTTTTAATAACTATTGGATAGCTTAAGGATACATATTCATGTTTAGTGTGTATGTGTTTGAATCTGTTAGCTTGAAACAGTCCTGACCATCAGTTATTTGTCAAATGTATCATATTTTTGGTTGCACTTTATTTTACAGTACGTGTACTAACATGTACTTATAGTGTACTTACAGTGTATTTATCTAAGAGAGTTTTGGTAATTTAAGGTAACTACATGGTGTAGGGTTAGGTTTAGGGGTAGGTTCAGGGTTAGTACCTAGTTATTACATAGTTATTGTAATTACTATAATAAGTACATAGTACTACTACTATGGCCGTTCATGTCGAGTACGACGAACTGCTTCTCGTTTTGAGCGTCTCTCCTCCAGAAATGACTTGTAGGCCTCCTGAGAGTCCCTACGGCCATTGTCAATCGCTGTGCGCCAGTTGGGTCTGTTATTTGCAAGTGCCTGGAAGGCGTTGAGGCGATGTATGTGCCTCCTGTATGTTGTCCATGTCTCACTTGCATATAGTAAGGTGCTAAGTACACATGCATGGTATACACGGACTTTGAGGAGCAATGAGAGGTACTTGTTGTGCCAGACATGTTTGCTCAATTTTCCAAATATTGATGATGCCCTCCCAATGCGCATTTCAAGCTCTGCGTCAAGGATATTGTTGTTTGATACTGTGGAACCCAGGTAGGTGAATTTGTCTACAACAGATTGACATGTGTTATTAATGTATACTGTAGGGTTCAGGGTTGCAGGTTGGGCAAGAATAACTGTCTTTTTAAGACTAATCTGCAAACCAAACTCTAGACATGCAGCAGCAAAAGATGAACAGAGTAGTTGTAGATCTGCCTCTGAGTGGGCAACAAAGGCAGCATCATCAGCATACAGCAGCTCACGTGCCAGAACATGGCGTACTTTGGTCTTCGCCCGCAGTCTGGCCAGATTAAACAGTTTTCCTGAGCTTCGGGGGTGTAGAAGTATACCGGAGTCATCAAGGAAGGCACGGCATAGTAGGGCAGAGAAGAAAATTCCGAAGAGGGTAGGAGCAAGGACACATCCCTAATTTACCCCACACCTTATCTGGAACTGTTCAGAGTGAGTGCCTTCAGACTGTACGGTTGCGTTCATGCCCTCATGAAACTCAGTGACCACCTTCAGTAGCTTTGGAGGGCAACCAAGTCTTTAGGATAAGGAAAAGTCCAGATTGACTAACGTAGTCAAAGGCCTTGGTCAAATCTACAAACACCAAGAACAGAGGTTTATGCTGTTCAATACACTTTTCCTGTGGTTGTCGAACACAGAACACCATGTCTGCTATGGAGTGGCCAGCACGAAACCCACACTGGCTTTCGGGGAGGATACGGTCAGCAAGGATTTGCAGACGTGGTAGAATAGTGCGAGCAAATATCTTGCCAGCAAGACTGAGCAGAGATATTCCTCTGAAGTTGTTACAGTCTGCACGGTCCCCCTTGTTCTTATAGATGGTGATGATGTTGGCATCTCTAAGGACATCTGGGAGATATCCACTATTCCAGCACATCACAACCAGATGATGTAGGACAAAGGGAATTACATCACCACCTGCCTTATAAGCCTAAGGGGGGAGGTCGTCAGCTCCGGGAGACTTATTATTTTTCAGTGCTTTTATTGCAAATTTGACTTCCTCAATGGTAATATCTGCATCCAGGTCAGACATAGGGGGGAGTTCAGGGAACAGCAGCAGTTATTGCCAGTGTGTTGGTTGTGACAGGCTGAGCATAGAGAAGGCTGTAGTGCTCTGCCCATCTTGCCAATTGAGATTCCAAATCAGTCAGAAGGGGAACAGAGTGGAGAGGATTTTTTAGGGACTGGGCCCAAGGCTTTTTTCAGACCTTCAAAGACTCCTCGGATGTTTCCAATGGATGCACTTGACTCAATACGGTCACACAGTGTGCTCCAGTAAGTCTGCATGGCTATGCGAGTGACCCGTTGGACATTGCGGCATGCCTGCTTCAGTGCTGCCTTATTTGAGCGAGTGTTATGCTGCATATAGGACATTCTGGCTGAACGCTTCGAATCAATTGCAGGTAGGAGCAGGCTGGCATGGGTTTTGAACCAGTCAGGTTGGGATCTGGATCTCTTTCCAAAGATGGAGAATGCAGCCTTTGTGGTAACAGAGTGGAAGTGCTGCCAGGCAGCCGTGATGTCTGCATGAGGAGGTGAGGAGTCAAAGCTGGAAGCAAGTAGTTCCTGGAACGCATACTGCAACGCAGGAGCATGGGTTGCAGACACATCCAGACGAGGAGTAGGCTTGGGCCAGCCGTAATGAAACTTGCTTAGGACCATCCTTAGTTTGCAACATAGAAGGGCGTGATCAGTGTCACAATCTGCTGAATGCAGTGATCTGCAGTGTGATACTTCCTTCAAATGCTCACGCTTCACCAAAACATGGTCAAGTTGGTGCCAGCGCTTAGAACGTGGATGACACCAGGTGACCTTGGAGGAGCTTGAGCCCTGAAAGAATGAGGAGGGGACACAAAGTTTGTGGGTGCTACAAAGTTCCAGTAAGTGCTGACCGTTGTCATTCATGTTGCCATATTCATGGTTTCCCAGAATGTTAGGCCATGCACAAGAGTTAGCACCCACTCGGGCATTAAAGTCACCAAGGATCATCAAACGTTCATTTGAGGGGGTCTTCTGAACAATGGCGCTAAGTTGATTGTAGAATGATTCCTTTACATCTACAACCCGAATTCCGGAAAAGTTGGGACGTTTTATAAATTTTAATAAAATGAAAACTAAAGGAATTTCAAATCACATGAGCCAATATTTTATTCACAATAGAACATAGATAACGTAGCAAATGTTTAAACTGAGAAATTTTACACTTTTATCCACTTAATTAGCTCACTTAAAATTTAATGCCTGCTACAGGTCTCAAAAAAGTTGGCACAGGGGCAACAAATGGCTAAAAAAGCAAGCAGTTTTGAAAAGATTCAGCTGGGAGAACATCTAGTTAATTGATATCAGGTCTGTAACATGATTAGCTATAAAAGCTTTGTCTTAGAGAAGCAGAGTCTCTCAGAAGTAAAGATGGGCAGAGGCTCTCCAATCTGTGAAAGACTGCTTAAAAAAATTGTGGAAAACTTTAAAAACAATGTTCCTCAACGTCAAATTGCAAAGGCTTTGCAAATCTCATCATATACAGTGCATAACATCATCAAAAGATTCAGAGAAACTGGAGAAATCTCTGTGCGTAAGGGACAAGGCCGGAGACCTTTATTGGATGCCCGTGGTTTTCGGGCTCTCAGACGACACTGCATCACTCATCGGCATGATTGTGTCAATGACATTACTAAATGGGCCCAGGAATACTTTCAGAAACCACTGTTGGTAAACACAATCCACCGTGCCATCAGCAGATGCCAACTAAAGCTCTATCATGCAAAAAGGAAGCCATATGTGAACATGGTCCAGACGCGCCGTCGTGTCCTGTGGGCCAAGGCTCATTTAAAATGGACTATTTCAAAGTGGAATAGTGTTTTATGGTCAGACGAGTCCAAATTTGACATTCTTGTTGGAAATCACGGACGCCGTGTCCTCCGGGCTAAAGAGGAGGGAGACCTTCCAGCATGTTATCAGCGTTCAGTTCAAAAGCCAGCATCTCTGATGGTATGGGGGTGCATAAGTGCATACGGTATGGGCAGCTTGCATGTTTTGGAAGGCTCTGTGAATGCTGAAAGGTATATAAAGGTTTTAGAGCAACATATGCTTCCCTCCAAACAACATCTATTTCAGGGAAGGCCTTGTTTATTTCAGCAGGACAATGCAAAACCACATACTGCAGCTATAACAACAGCATGGCTTCGTCGTAGAAGAGTCCGGGTGCTAACCTGGCCTGCCTGCAGTCCAGATCTTTCACCTATAGAGAACATTTGGCGCATCATTAAACGAAAAATACGTCAAAGACGACCACGAACTCTTCAGCAGCTGGAAATCTATATAAGGCAAGAATGGGACCAAATTCCAACAGCAAAACTCCAGCAACTCATAGCCTCAATGCCCAGACGTCTTCAAACTGTTTTGAAAAGAAAAGGAGATGCTACACCATGGTAAACATGCCCCGTCTCAACTATTTTGAGACCTGTAGCAGAAATCAAAATTGAAATGAGCTCATTTTGTTCATAAAATTGTAAACTTTCTCAGTTTAAACATTTGCTATGTTATCTATGTTCTATTGTGAATAAAATATTGGCTCATGTGATTTGAAAGTCTTTTAGTTTTCATTTTATTAAAATTTAAAAAACGTCCCAACTTTTCCGGAATTCGGGTTGTAGATAAGAAGTTAGTGTAGGGGCATAAGTGGCTATGATTGTAACTGGGCCACAGTTTGTGTGCAGGCACAGTAAGGAGAGACGTGAGGAGATGGGCACAGGTTTTTCCACTGAGGACAGTAGCTTTTTTAGGATTGCAAAGCCAACACCGAGCATTGGTCTGTCACCATCTGGGTATCCGTTCCAGAATAAAGTATAGTTTTTTTCCTGGACAGATCCAACACCGGTCAGCCAGGTTTCACTCAGGGCAGTGATGGAGATGTTCAGTCGGAGTAATTCTGCGTCAATCAGAGCTGATTTACGAGGTGAGATGCAGTCCATGTCAGAACTAACGACAAGAGAACGCACATTCCAGCATGCGATGGAAGTGTACACGACAGTAGCAGGATGACGACCAGGTCGCGCCTGCCATACACGCGAACCTTGCTGAGCAACGACAGATCTCTTAATGACAGAGTGCTCCCGAGATCATGTTAGAGATCATAATGGAGAGATAAGATGCTCATAGTAGAGAGCGCCCAGGCAATATAAGTGAAAGCATGCATGCCCAGGTCAAACTTCCACCTCTGGACTCAATGCTACAGATTCCAACGGAACACAGGTGTGTGACGGTTGGTGTAGTTATGAGTTGCCCCGCAGTGACCAACTGACTAGGTCTATTGTCCCGTGACCATTGGCGAGATGCTCTTCTGCTCACCAGGCGGCTGAGACAGACCGACTGTGCTGTGATAGCAAACGCGCTCTGATACTCAGCATACCAGCCCCTGCTGCCGGGCTAGCAGGTTGGACTGGGTTTTGTCTGGTCTCTCGCCTTTGACCTGTCTGGCTTGCTTGAAGCTACCAGGGGTACAAGGCCCCTGCCAGCTTAGCTCTCAGGGTCATTGGGACTCACAAGCTGTTCCGCCACGACAAGGCACCAGTCCATGGAACAGAAGTAAGTACATAGTGTGTACATGAGAAACAAGACTGTAAAATAAAGTGCTACCATATTCTTGTTATAGGAATGATGTCCAAAATTATACCCTGCAAGAGTGGGAAAATTCAGACCACATGCTTGATAAGATAACATGATTTATGATACCCCGAGCAAAGACAATATCTGATTGGTCAAGACAACATTTGAGGTGTGGCCAACAGGCCAGTTTAAATACTCAGGACACCATAAAATTTTGCTTTTAGCTTGCGTTTAGCTTTTGCTATCAGTCATGTCTGCTTTAGCTTTTAGCTTTACTTCTGCTATTAGTCATGCCTGCTTTTAGTTTGCTTTTAGCTTTTAGCTTCTAGCTTTGCTTTTAGCTTTAGCTTTTAGTCATACTTTTAGCTTTAGCTTTTAGCCATGCTTTTAGTCATCACTTAGTTCCTAGTCTCGTCAAACTTTACTTCTTTTCTTTTCCGTTTGAGAGTTTCGTGTTCTGAGTTAAGTTTTGTAATGCCGTGTCTCCGAGTCTGACCTTGAGTGCCCGTTTAACTTCAACCAGCCACACAACTCTGCATCGTCAGCCAACGCCCAGCCACGTCACTTCAGCGACTACAGAACTTCCAGCCAATCGGCGACATTGGGAAACCCCCTTTCAATGACAACAAAGGGAACACCTTTACACAGGCAATGTACCTCCAGACTGATCTATACTGGTGTATCTAATATAATTTTAACCTCATTGAGGAACTCAATGCGAGGGTTAAGTGATTGATGGTTGTTCATGTCTATGCAATTTCACGTATTTCTGTAAACTTGGGATTCCACATTTCCATTCTCTTAAACTCATCTTTCCCTAACTTTCGATCTTCCTGCAACTTGTGTGAATTTGTGAGTGCGTGCGTTTATGTGTTAGATTAGTTTATATGTCTTAGATTTATCTAATAAAACCTTATTCATATTGAAAAGAGAAGTATCTTGTGTTTTGTGCTTACAAGTTAATGTCTTAAACTGCCGATCTTGTTACTGTGCTAATTGATAGTGTTTTCACTATAGTTTGGATATTAATATCCAGCACAGATTTGATGTTAAACGGCTCGTTCAGTGAATCGCAGGGCGTCCCAGTGATCAGCCGTGAAACAGTGATTCTGTTCAAATTCCCTTTAAAATCTTAAATGATTCCCTTTGAGCTAAATTGACCTGTTTTCCTTACATCTGCAAACATCTGGGGACTGAGGAGACAAGTTGCTCAAGTTTAGGAATAGGAATGTTGTCCCATTCTTGTCAAATACAGGTTTGTAGTTGCTCAACTGTCTTAGGTCTTCTTTGTCGCATCTTCCTCTTTATGATGCACCAAATGTTTTCTATGGGTGAAACATCTGGACTGCAGGCTGGCCATTTCAGTACCCGGATCCTTCTACACAGCCATGATGTTGTAATTGATGCAGTATGTGGTCTGGCATTGTCATGTTGTAAAAAAAGGTCTTCCCTGAAAGAGACGCCGTCTGGATGGGAGCATATGTTGTTCTAGAACTTGGATATACCTTTCACCTTATAACAACTTGAGTTGTCCTTGTCCTCTTTAGTCCGGATGACACATCCCAGTTTTCCAAAAAGAACTTCAAATTTTGATTCGTCTGACCACAGAACAGTTTTCCATTTTAAATGAGCCTTGGCCCAGAAAAATGCCTGCGCTTCTGGATCATGTTTAGATATGGCTTCTTTTTTGCCCTATAGAGTTTTAGCCGGCAACGGTGAATGGCACGGTCGATTGTGTTCACGACAATGTTTTCTGGAAGTATTCCTGAGCCCATGTTGTGATTTTTTTACTCACAATTTGTACAGTGTCCCAACTTTTTTGTTTGTATATCCACCTTTATTCACATGCTTACAGTACACTCACATAAAGCTATATGCTATCTCTACTACCTGACTTTATTTTGTTGCAAAATGTGACCATATTATCACCTAGCTCTTTATATAAAGTTTGATTATATAAATTGAGCATCAGCGTCAGTTCTGGCAGGCCAGGTAGTCAAGACGCTGCTAATGCTATTTGCTAACAACACTGTCCCGTCAGCTGAGCTGCATTAGCTGGTTAACTCCACTCGCTGCTCAATGGCCAAAGCTCAAACAAGGCGCCTTATTTTATGCACATACAGTTTGCTCATACAGGGTGCTGCTCGCTTCTGCTGCCCGCCACCTCCCCAGCTCCTCCTTATGAATAACGTGGCATTTGCTTTATGTCATGTTGCCTGCTTTGTTCACAAGGGGGATATTTTAGCTCCCACAGTCCTAAAATGTGTGAGCGTTCCCTTATGCTGCTGCTGCTGACTCTCTGCTATTTCATGCTGCTCATGAAAGGTCAGAGGACTCCCTGAACAGAGCCATACCACCAAATTTCAATTCAGGAACATCAACTTGTTTGCAATCTATTTAATAAAAATTCTTAAACAATTTTTATTGTCTGTTTTTTCTTGACTTAATGGACCTGACAGAATTATGTTTAACTTAATCCACATAACACTCCCGTAAAGCCATATATAATAGACAACAAATCTCAACTGCTTAATTGCTTGTATCATCGCAAATTGTATTGCTTAGCTCTAGTAGACCAAATGTGACTAAAAGGCATGAAGATATTAAGATATTCGAAATATTTAAACCGTGATTTTCTGGAAAGATACTTTAATAGAATGTGTATTGTGTATAAATAAATTTGAGTCAACAGTGCAATAGATTTTAACAAAGAGAGTGATATTGACGGGTGGTGCAGTTAAAAACTATATTAGATGTAACAGCAAACATAGTGGAGCTTTTTACTTGTTTCATGTGCAAGGTGGGACTTTGTAGAGTTTTTGTTATGTAAAAGAACGTTTAATTTTATTGGGTCATCTAAATGGTCATGAAAACAAAATTTATCATTGTTTTGGCATGAAACCCCATTAATAACATCAGAGTTTCCCACACATTGGTTTATTTGTGGCAGGCTGCCACAATATCAAAACTGACCCCTACAAATAGAATTTCCAAAAGGCTTTGACTTCATCGAATAAACATGAGCACTGCACGTTTCAAAATCAAAAACCAGTGCGGGTGTTTTTATATCCCTGTATGTCAAAAGGAAGCCGATTGTATTTAGAAAATTTTCTATTTCATTTTCATTTCATCTTGCATGTAATGCTTGATAAGGCAGCGTTTGTGAGCTCCGCGCTGCTTTGCAGCCGTTACCGGAGAAACCTCTATCTCTCCCCCCATTAAAGTGCCTCCTGCTGGCAGAAAATTAATTTGCATATATATGTATATATGGGGAAGGGGGAGTACTGCCATTACATTATACAGTGGCCAGAATTATAAGAACACTAGTATTATCAGCAGCTAAAAAATGGTTTTAAGTCAGTTATTTCTATCTTTTACTGTAGTGTGTCAGAAGGAAATATCAATGTACATTTCCAGACATTCATTTTGCCATTAATTGCAATGATCATTTTACAGCATTTTTACCCAAGTGCCTAAACATTTAAAAGAACTGTGGCATTGCAGGTAGGGTTCTTGAAGCATTTTGGAGACATTGCCACAATTCTTCTGGACTGAGTCTATCTCAATTTGTTCTGTTGGACTATGGACAGTTTAAATCATCTTATCTCCAAAGTCATAAAAGTGTAATATGGAAAATATACCATCAAACATTGATTATAGAGCTCTGAGCATCAAAGGATCTTGTAGACTGTAAAACAACATTCATGTCTCTTTTCAATTTATGTATGTCTTTATGGAAGTATTATTCTCTATACAATTTTAAAATAGAAAATAATATTGTTTCCTTGTTTTAAATGGAAAGTAATACATTCAGTCATGACAAATGTTTTTCAAAAGGAATGCGAGTGTCACAGTTTGCTATTGTGAGGAGCACGGAGACGAAGGAGTGAGGAGACAAGGAGTGGAATTCAAACATATAGATTTTAATCACATCAAGGGAACAAGGCAAACACAGGTAGCAAGGGGTAGACATACAATTCTGGAGAAGGGAGAACAGAATGGGCCAGAACTCAAATACGGCAGATAACGAGGGGCAGACAGGTGAGGAGCATAAATAATAACTAGTAACAACTGGAATTTATAGAACTAAATAGGGACAGGAACAGGAAGGACCAAATGCCATGGTTGAGCAGGCAGTTCAGAAGGGCATTGCAGCCTCCGCTCTGGCCTTGGTGGCTGGAGCCCTACTCATCTCGCAAGAGAAGAAAACAAACATAACCCCAGGTATTTATTCAATACAGTGGCTAAATTAACGAAAAATAAAGCCTCAACAAGTGTTGACATTTCCCAACATCACAGCAGTAATGACTTTATGAACTACTTTACTTCTAAAATCGATACTATTAGAGATAAAATTGCAACCATTCAGCCGTCAGCTACAGTATCACATCAGACAGTGCACTATAGACCCCCTGAGGAACAGTTCCACTCATTCTCTACTATAGGTGAGGAAGAATTGTATAAACTTGTAAAATCATCTAAACCAACAACATGTATGTTAGACCCTATACCATCTAAGCTCCTAAAAGAGGTGCTTCCAGAAGTCATAGATCCTCTTCTGACTATTATTAATTCCTCATTGTCATTAGGATATGTCCCCAAAACCTTCAAACTGGCTGTTATTAAGCCTCTCATCAAAAAACCACAGCTTGACCCCAAAGAACTAGTTAATTATAGACCAATCTCGAATCTCCCTTTTCTGTCCAAGATACTAGAAAAGGTGGTATCCTCACAATTATATTCCTTCTTAGAGAAAAATGGTATATGTGAGGATTTCCAGTCAGGATTTAGACCGTATCATAGTACTGAGACTGCTCTCCTTAGAGTTACAAATGATCTGCTCTTATCATCTGATCGTGGGTGTATCTCTATTAGTTTTATTGGATCTTAGTGCTGCGTTTGACACAATTGACCACAACATTCTTTTGCATAGACTTGAACACTTTGTTGGCATTAATGGAAGTGCATTAGCATGGTTTAAATCGTACATATATGACCGCCATCAGTTCGTAGCAGTGAATGAAGATGTATCCTATCGATCACAAGTGCAGTATGGAGTACCTCAAGGCTCAGTACTAGGGCCGCTACTCTTCACGCTTTATATGTTACCCTTGGGAGATATCATCAGGAAACATGGTGTTAGCTTTCACTGTTATGCTGATGATACTCAACTCTATATTTCTTCGCAGCCCGGTGAAACACACCAATTTGAAAAAACTAATGGATTGCATAGTCGATATAAAAAACTGGATTACGAGTAATTTCTTACTGCTAAATTCTGAAAAAACAAAGGTGTTAATTATAGGACCTAAAAACTCCGCTTGTAATAACCTAGAACACTGTCTAAGACTTGATGGTTGCTCTGTCAATTCTTCGTCATCAGTTAGGAACCTAGGTGTGCTATTTGATCGCAATCTTTCCTTAGAAAGCCACGTTTCTAGCATTTGTAAAACTGCATTTTTCCATCTCAAAAATATATCTAAATTACGGCCTATGCTCTCAATGTCAAATGCAGAAATGTTAATCCATGCTTTTATGACCTCAAGGTTAGATTATTGTAATGCTTTATTGGGTGGTTGTTCTGCACGCTTAGTAAACAAACTACAGCTAGTCCAAAATGCAGCAGCAAGAGTTCTTACTAGAACCAGGAAGTATGACCATATTAGCCCGGTCCTGTCAACACTGCACTGGCTCCCTATCAAGCATCGTATAGATTTTAAAATATTGCTTATTACCTATAAAGCCCTGAATGGTTTAGCACCTCAGTATTTGAATGAGCTCCTTTTACATTATAATCCTCTACGTCCGCTACGTTCTCAAAACTCAGGCAATTTGATAATACCTAGAATATCAAAATCAACTGCGGGCGGCAGATCCTTTTCCTATTTGGCGCCTAAACTCTGGAATAACCTACCTAACATTGTTTGGGAGGCAGACACACTCTTGCAGTTTAAATCTAGATTAAAGACCCATCTCTTTAACCTGGCATACACATAACATACTAATATGCTTTTATTATCAAATCCGTTAAAGGATTTTTAGGCTGCATTAATTAGGTAAGCCCTGTTATGGGAAACACTTCCCATAACACCCTATGTACTTGCTACATCATTAGAAGAATGGCATCTACGCTAATATTTGTCTGTTTCTCTCTTGTTCCAAGGTCACCGTGGCCACCAGATCCAGTCTGTGTCCAGATCAGAGGGTCACTGCAGTCACCCGGATCCAGTACGTATCCAGACCAGATGCTGGATCAGCACCTAGAAAGGACCTCTACATCCCTTAAAGACAGCGGAGACCAGGACAACTAGAGCCCCAGATACAGATCCCCTGTAAAGACCTTGTCTCAAAGGAGCACCAGGACAAGACCACAGGAAACAGATTATTCTTCTGCACAATCTGACTTTGCTGCAGCCTGGAATTGAACTACTGGTTTCGTCTGTTCAGAGGAGAACTGGCCCCCCAACTGAGCCTGGTTTCTCCCATGGTTTTTTTCTCCATTCTGTCACCGATGGAGTTTCGGTTCCTTGCCGCTGTCGCCTCTGGCTTGCTTAGTTGGGGACACTTCATCTACAGCGATATCGTTGACTTGATTGCAAATAAATGCACAGACACTATTTAATTGAACAGAGATGACATAACTGAATTCAATGATGAACTGCCTTTAACTATCATTTTTTCATTATTGACACTGTTTTCCTAATGAATGTTGTTCAGTTGCTTTGACGCAATGTATTTTGTTTAAAGCGCTATATAAATAAAGGTGACTTTGACTTTGACTTTGACCAATGAAACGATAGTATCTATACTATTTAAGGACCTTTATTATGGCAGGTGGGTATGTTTGTGACCTGGGGTGCTTCTCTCTCTCCCTGGCATTTCCGTTTCCATTCTGATTCCTTCCTCAGGTATGTTTGGTTGTTTGTTGGCGGTGTAACGATGTGCATGTTGCGAGTCTAATATGCCCTATTTATAGTTTCATTTAGAGCGCGTCTGGTGGCGTTGGCAGTGCGGCAACTCGCGGCGTATTTCGGCTGCAGGTATGTTTAGGTGCTTAGTTTGCTTACCGTCTCATCTGTAATATTTACTGTATGTTGCTCTCAGTAATCGCAGCGAGAGCAGTGAATGCTGGCTGGTAGACTGAGCTATGACACCGGTTGTGAGTAACCATACAGCGTTGTATCTAATGTTTCAATAGTTCACGCTTACATATAATTAGCTGAGGTATGGAATGCGTATTTGGCGTGCTGTCCGGGGAAGGGCTCCGAGCTCGGGAATGGCCCGAACCTAGAGTACCCCCCCCTTCCCCGTCTATTTATAAAGTGAACTTGAAGTGAGGAGATGGGGTGGAGGAGGGATGCTGATAAACCGTCAATGGATAGAGGTAAGTCAGCGATATTTATACTATGGGATTGATTACTTGATTATGGTCCACCTGTGTTGATTAGGCTAAGTATCTGACGCGCTCCTCCCGAATCTTATTAATAAAATTACATTTATTCAATAACAATCATAAGTATGCCACTTATTTCTTCATATTGGTGGTTATCTTGTTTTAATCGTTATAATAATTAGTTTTTTTTTATTCTTTAGTTAAGGGGAAATGAAAACATTTTAGTCCTCATCCTGGCCAATGATTTCAGGCAACACAGCTGCTGTTTTGCTTAGGGACGCATTTTGGAGTCCGATCTCTACTTTACGGTCTTTTGTGCTTTAATACTTTGAGAGTTTACGGAGCTGTAAAGACTGAGTATTTTCTCTGCATGGACTATCTACCAGTTGAGGTTCTGGATTGGTTTTTTCTTCTAACCATAACTGTTTTGTTTGTTTGTTTATATTTGGTTGTCTGTTTTTTTTTGTATTGATTTATTATGTTTACCCTGCATTTTTCGTTGTAAGCATATTGCGTGCTGCAAGGGTTATTTCTTTTTGAGTATTTATTTATTGAATTTGATTTACGTTTGTTTTGTGCGTGGTGTTCTCTGGATGCTCGAGTGCCAGAGTTGCTACAAAGTGTTTATAAGTTTCTTTTTTTTTGTATTTTTATTTGTTTTCATTTTTACATATTGTTTTGTTGAATTTCTTCTTTAATGTTGTTTTCTCTGTTTCTCCAGGGCCAGTGAGGATCGGGTGGAACTGGGGAGGCTAGCTGCTGTCATTCTACAGTGTGTCACAGTGTGCGGTGTGAGTGGATACAACTTCCCATTGGTGGGTGTGTGTGATGGTTGCTTTGGTGTGAATTTAGGTTGGTTTTTGGATAACCATTCTGAGTTGCAGCCGGCCTGCCTGGTTCCCACTAATCCTGGCCCTGGGAATTACCTCCATTATTGTGGATGTGGTTTGAGTTTTAAATCTATGTGTGTGTTTTTTTTTATAATAAAATCCAATCTTTTGTATTATCACACCCGTCTCCCCTACTTTGCCTTCATTTGGTGAAACTTACCTGTGTCCTTTATTGGGAATAAATTCTCTGGCTTCCCACCAGGGTGGCGTAGTCGGATAAATTCACTGATTAACCTTTTCTTTCATGTGATATCGCCACATTTTGGCGTAGTCGGCAGGGTTCACCTGGTAAGGCAAGGATTTCTTTTTTTGGTAAGACGTGAGTGAAAATTGTGTTTTGATATTGGTTGTGATTTATTTTAGTTTTTTTCCCTCAGAGCAAAACAGCAGCGTGTGTTTTTGATCTTTTGGACAGGTTGTATTTCTCCTCCAGTGGCTCTGTGTTTGGGGTGAGTGTAGTGATAACCAGTATGGAGGAAGAGATGCAAGAGTTGCGAGAATTAGTGGCACAGTTGCGAGCGGATAATGAGCGAATGCGCCGTGAGCAGGCGCCAGGTGAGTTACCTGGTCCTAGTATTGCCCCGGTTGTTGGCTCTGCAGCAATGCCTGATCCTCCCCAGCCAGTCGAGACTGATACTGTTGTGCCGGACCAGTTTGTTTTTGTGCCCAGGGACAGACGGTGTCCAAAATTTTGTGGCAAAGTGGGCACTCGTATTGATGAGTGGGTGGAGGAGGCTAAGGCATGTATGCAGCCTCGTTATTTGTCCAAAGCTGATAAAGCCTTTTTTTTCTTTGACCATTTAGAAGGTGAAGCTCTTGAAGAAATTAGACATCGTCCAAGTGGGGAACGGGGTGATCCAGATAAAGTTGTTTCCATTTTACATAAGTTGTATGGTTGCTCTCAATCATATGTAGCACTCCAAGAAGCCTTTTTCTCCAGGAGGCAGCAAGAGGGGGAATCTCTGTTAGAGTTTTCCCTGGTCTTGTATGACTCTCCTGGAGAGGGTTAAACAGCAATCACCAAATGCCATTCCTAATGCTGAAATTGTATTGCGCGTTCAGTTTGCTGATAGCGCCCTTCGCAGGGAACTGAAGCAATTAGTTCGCCGCCAGCCCGCCTCCAACCTTTTGGAAGTACATGGGGAGGCAATCAGATGGGAGTGGGAGGGAGTGCCAGGGGGCGCGAGGGGTAGGAGTCAGTCAGTTCCAATGGCCTATGAGATTCAGTACGGGGTGCAAGGGCATTCTCAGTCGGAGTTGAGAGGGCTGAGGGAGATGTTAAAACTACAGCAGAAACAATTGGATCAGCTCACTCAGAGTGTTGCTGGCATGCGGTTTTCTCAGCATGTTCGTCAGCCCTCCCGTACTGAGGGTTTAATCTGTCGTCGATGTCAAAGACCAGGCCATTTTGCCCATGAATGTGATGGAGAACGTGTTATTCCTCATTCATCTCGTGCTCGCCGTGAGTCCCCTTCCACAATGAGGGCTCAACAGCCTTTTTCGCAGCCGTCGGAAAACTAGGTCCCGCCGAACTGCAGAGTCACAGTTCGGTAGGGAAAGATCATGACTCTAGGGTAAGTCCGTTGCCGCATTTAATGGCATCCTGCCCTCACCTCATGGTTTGTATGGGAGGGGTACAGGTGCCCTGTTTGATCGATACTGGCTCAATGGTGTCTACCATTACAGAAAGTTGTTTTTTAGAGCAGTTTGCACCATGAGGCCAGGATCGTCTCCGGGCATGTCAGTGGTTACAGCTTCGTGCGGCCAATGGGTCATTGATACCGTATGTTGGCTATATTGAGTTGGACGTTGAGCTCTGCGGTCAGACAATTGCAGGGTGTGGCGTGCTGGTTGTTGGGGACCCTCCTGATGGCACCGGTGCCCAAGTCCCTGGTATTTTGGGAATTAATGTGTTTTGGGCAGCACAGTACCGCCCTTTTTGAGGCACCTTCTGTGTCAGGGGCCTCTAAGCCAGTGTTTCAAGCATTACAACACTGTCGTCAGAGAAGTGATGTTCCCACAGGTAGTCGGATAGGCAGGGTGCGAATGCGGGGACCTAATGCATGTCGTGTTCCAGGTGGTGCAATAAAACTTGTGGCTGCTACTTGCTCTGGGCACTTTGCTGGGGAAACTTTTCACCAGAAAACCACCTTTTCATTTTTCATCAGAAAATGGGTTGCCTGCAGGTCTGTTAGCATCACCCGCCTTAACGAGTGTGAATCGGGGCACCGTCTATGTACCTGTCATTAATGTAGGTAAGACTGATGTAATGCTTTTTCGCAATGTTATTCTGAGTACTTTGAGTAGTGTATTTATTGTGAGTTTGCCACACGGCGTCTCTGAGGTTAAATCCGTGTCAGCGTCAATAAATCTCCAGATTCCGACTGTTCGCCCCTCCGTGCAGGAACAAATCAAGAGTCTTGATTTGTCAGTATTGACAGAGACTGAGCAGGAGCAGGTAAGGTCTCTATTGTTGAAGTTTCATACAGTGTTCTCGGCACATGAAGGTGATTTGGGATGTACTCGACTTCTTTCTCACGACATCCCTTTGACAGACTCTGTCCCAGTTCGACAACGGTACCGCCAAATACCGTCGTCTGAGTATGATGTAGTAAAAACACACATAAATCATTTGCTGGAAGCAGATATTGTTAGAGAGAGCTGTAGTCCTTGCGCCTCCCCAATTGTGTTGGTCAAAAAGAAGGATGGCATGCTGCGTATGTGTGTAGATTACCGCCAACTGAACGCAAAAACTCGAAAAGATGACGGGGGCTCACTGACGGGGGCCCGGTGGTTTTCCACTATGGACCTCGCCAGTGGGTACAACCAGGTTCCGGTCACAGAGGGGGATAAACACAAGACCGCCTTCTGCACACCTTTTGGTCTTTTTGAATGGAATCAAATGCCATTTGGGCTCTGCAATGCCCCAAGCACCTTTCAGAGGTTGATGGAGAGGTTGTTTGGGGATCAGCAGTGTCAGTCCCTTCTTTTGTATTTGGACGACATAGTAGTGGTTTCCTCCTCTGTGACACAACATCTTGCGGCATCGAGGCCAAATGAAATATTGGCCATAGACTTTACGGTCTTGGAGCCCACATGTTTGGGGCTAGAGAATGTGCTGGTAATGACGGATGTCTTTACGAAGTACACCATGGCAGTGCCTACACGAGATCAACGGGCAGAAACCGTGTCACAAGTTTTGGTGGTAGAATGGTTTTACAAGTTTGGTGTGCCCAGTAGGATCCATTCTGACCAGGGCCGTAATTTTGAGTCTTACCTAGTACAGCAACTTTGTGCTCTGTATAGGGGGAAAAATCTCGCACTACTCCCTATCACCCAGCAGGGAATGGGCAGTGCGAGCGCTTTAACAGGACATTGCATAATCTTCTGCGTGCCCTGCCTGTGTCCAGGAAGATGGACTGGGCCTCATGCCTTCCACAAGTGCTGTTTTGCTACAATACTACCCCTCATCAGGCGACCGGCGAAACCCCATACTTTTTAATGTTCGGGCAAGAGCCAAGACTCCCAGTAGATTTTCTGTTGGGAAGAGTCCAGGAGGTCGGAGTTGGTAGTGTGCATGAGTGGGTGAGAGAAAATCAGGCTAGGTTTCAGGTGGTGTTTGAGGGGGCACGGGGCCGACTGGAAGCTGCTGCTGGTCGGCGTAAGGTGATTTATGATGCCCACGTCCGTGAAGCACCACTCGGGGAGGGCCAGTTAGTTTATGTATGTGAGTATGGCAGGAGAGGCCGCCATAAAATACAGGACCCGTGGAGCCCAGTGGTGCATCAGGTCGTAAAGGCACCCAAGGACGGCGGGGCGGTTTATACTGTTGCACCAGTGGATGAGTTGGGAAAGACTAGGTGCATTCACCGCTCTGCCTTGAAGGCCCGGATCCAGAAAGATGGTCCAGTTCCGGCCATGGTAAATCCACCTGTTTTAGAAGAGGAGGTGCCTCCAGCAGAAGACACATCAAAAGAAGTTGATCTGCTTATGTTTGTCCAAGCAACCTCTCTGGTGAGTCAGGGGCCAGTGCCTCAGGTGCTGGTTTCTCTGGATCTTTCTACCCCACAGAGAGTGCTAGTGGAGTCTGATGGGGAGGCCCCAGTTGATAGGAGCCATGAGGTACCTGATTTTATAACTGGGTTATTGCATGAGACTGCTAGGTTGCCAGATGACCAGTCAGGTGAGGCCGGTGTCCCTGTGAGGAGAACGGAAAAAAGTGCCACCAAGGCAGTATTTTCACTCAGTTTTAACTACTTGAGAGTTTTAGAGGTTTTAAAATGTTTATTTCACCCAAATACTACTTTCTTTATTGCAATTAAACCTGGTTCCTAGGAATGTTGAGTAATTATTGGGTATAAGTATCATAATATAATAACTCCATAAATCCATAAAATAAACAAGAAATCATGGTATTGTTATGATCATCAGCTGGAGTGCCCATGAACTAGCTAAAACACTAAAACAGTTTTTTTACTAACCTCCATCCACAGGAATACACAAAAAGGGGGCGTGGTCTTGTTGCACTCCGATGGAGTGCTTTTGTCGCCATGTCATCGAAACGCTGTTATTTTCATCTTGGAGTCCAATCATCTTTGTTTGGGGTTCCCCGGGATGCTGTACTTGAAGATTAATGGTTACAATTTATGTTTAACTCGGTAACCGAAAATTATAATCCACATGTAAAACTATGTGCAGCATGTTTTGCTGAGGACAGCTTCCTAAATCTCAATCAGTTTAATGCCGGATTCGCACAAAGATTATTCTTGAAAGATGGAGCAGTTCCCTCTTTGTCTGGAGAAGGCGTTGTTTATGGACCACAACCGGTAAGTGTGTTTTATTATTTAAGTTGGTGCGTTTAACAGTTTCTGTAACTTATTACACAAAGGGCAACGCTGTTTAGCTTTGTTAACTAGATGTTAGGGCTGTGCAAAAAAAATCAAATGCGATTTTCATGCGCATCACAGGCGTTCTGTGATTAGAAGTACATCTCGTACTTCACGTGTGTTCAGATCATGATTGCCAGGTTTTCAAAACAAATCCTGCCCACTTCTCAAAGCTACTCCAAAACTAGCCCAATCACATTTCCAGGAGGGCAGCCTGTGCTCAGCTGCTGTCGAATCACAACACAGGAACCGGTGGCACAATCAGAACTCATTACGTATTTCTGAAGGAGGGACTTCATAGAACAAGGAAGTCATCAGCCCGTTTTTATGACAGTGAAAACAGCGGTATACAGATAGGTGAATTGTGTGAAAAATACTGCGTTTTTTTACACGCAAAACATGAACACATGTTATATTGCACACTGTAAACACAATCAAAGCTTCAAAAAACATTAAAAACGTGATCTTTAACTCTTACTTAGGATTTGACTTGCTTGTGATTTGAAAGGAATGACTTTGTTCCTCTTCTGCTGAAATCAGCAGTCTGAGTTCATGGGTGGAATAAACATCTTGCAGGACTTTTACATTCTTATCCCTGGACTTTATACTGTACCTCTGCCAACTGCTGGGTCAAAACAACCCAACCGCTGGGTTTGTCCCTTTTTAACCCATTTTCATGAGTGCTTTATTAGAATGTTCGAGGATAATGTTATAATAACAACATTATCAATACACTTTTTTAATGTTTTTAGAGGATGTTATATTATCTTTTAGCAGAACATTCTGGAAACTAAAATAAAACTTGCTGCTGAAAACATTCCCAGAACATGACAAGTTTTTTTAGATGTGTAGATTTTTTTTAACTTTATAAAGTAATACATTTATTATTCCAATAAATGTTCATTGACACAGAATTATTTATATATATATAATAAGAATAGGATGGACAAAATTAGTTTGGTCTGAACTGGGTTTTGATAGAACATAATATATAAAACTTTACTTTAAAAGTTTAAATACACAGCTTCTTCAGCTGTCCACTTTTGAATAACAGTGTGGACAAGGATGGTGATCATAAGATTTACTTACATGCAAAGTGGAACTGAAACCAGCATGAGATAGCGCACCACCTGACCCAAGGTAAGTATAAAGAATTAACAGATGATGTATAAAGCCAGTTGCCAAAAATGTTTACTTAACATATAGATATCATTTGTACAAACAGAGGACATTCTGAGCTAAAGTCAGCCATTGCACCATGTCTGAACAAAAGAAGCTAAGATGATGCTGGTTGCTTGCTGATAATTAAGACACCGTGTAGCAGTCTGATTATCTTATTTCATGCAGTCTAATTTATGGTTTTACTTGCATGTTAGTTATTATAGGAACTCAATGTTTCAAAAGACTGAGACCCATCAGAATTGTAATCAGATCATTTCAAGAATTAACGTAACCGCGTATGCTGATATGCAAAACTTCATTTGCATGAAAGAAGGCATATATTTGAGTGGAAGGCTGCTGGACTGATGCCAGGGACGGTTACTCGTAAAGAATCTCAGTCTCAGCAACAACACAAACTCATAGCAGGTCAACATTCACAGGTAAGACACGCCACAAGGTTTCACATCTTTAGCTATTAGTTATATATAATGATACCAAATAAAAGTTTTTACATCTGTCTAAAGTTGACTGGAATACAAATAAGTTCCTTTTTTATGACAAAGCCAACTGTAAGTGATGAGAAAACAATTAGTCACTGGTCACCATCTACTTACATAATTAATATTTAGGTTTGCTGTCACAGTTCTGTGTTGTATGCATATATTCTACAATTGTTCTTGTAAAATGTGGCTAATCACAGGTTGTCTATACATCGGGTTAGATGCTTTCATTATTTATGAAATATGTGGCATTTTATAGCTGTAGATAACGTGGCAGCAGGGGATGATGGATATCGGTGTGGTGATGGCCTTTGCTGTGCTGCAGATCAGTCTACAGACAGCTAGAGCGGATTCCAGCCAAGCCATTCCAGCAGAAGACTCTTCTATGACTGAAAGAGCTGGTTTGTTTGCTTTTATAGTATACTTTTTATAAGATATACAGTATAATTGTTGTGGAAGCACTGTGAAAAGGACTAAGACACTAAAGGTCTATGCAATCTCACTGTTTAGTTAATTACTGAACATATGCCAGCATCTATTGCAAGCTACGTTCATACTTTGCCTATGTCTGTACAAAGCTACATACAGTCAAACCAAAATGTATTCAGACAACTTCATCATTATTCACATCATCACAGTTTATTCACTATTGCTTAGAAAATGGTTATAAAATATGATAAGAAGTCAGAGTAAAACTAAATAAATTAATCTTGATAACATTGATACAAAGGTATGTAATGATGAATTCGACTGAATAGCTGTCATCATTTAAATTTAAGTACACAATTAGAAAACAACATTTTAGGTCAACCAATTACCAAGCAATGCTTCTTTTTGTTCAGTCTGTGGTGAAAAAAAAGGTTGCATTAGCAATTAAAGAAAAACACTTAACCAAAACATAGTCAGGTCAAAGTGTCTGTATAATTTTTCATCGCAAATTATTATCAATTTTACTGGTAGTCCACTGTTTGAATTTTTTTTTGAGTATAATATGTTATAGTTTACTTTATTTTGCTATCTTCACTCACATAAATGAACTGCACTCGCAAGTAAAAAATATAAAACATTTACATATGGTATCTGAATAATGTTTGGTTTGACTATATATTCTTTCAGCTTGTATTTTAGCTCAAGAAAAGAGTATATTCTTTATCTTTAATCTTTAAAGTAAAATAACAGTCATGAAGTATATGGTGTATAGATATTGTAAATAAAACAAGAGGAGCCAGATGCAAACACCTGAGAAAGGTCATTGGTTATGAACTGTATGGATTCAGTTTAGACTGTTAAATGTTCTGCAGGCATCTCAGCCTCATTGTTTTGACCAATAAAGTCAAATGTTTTTTTTTTTTTTTTACAATACTTTCTGTGCAGGTTTTCTCGTCCTGCTCACTGGCTCACCTCTGCCTCCCCACCTGACTGAAAACACATTGCCAAACCAATCAATTATGCACTGTTGGGAACGTTACTTTAAAAAAGTAATTAGTTATAGTTACTCACTACTTGTTCCAAAAAGTAACTGAGTTAGTAACTGAATTACTCTATAATAAAGGTAACTCGTTACCAGGGAAAGTAACTATTTGCGTTACTGTAAAAAAAAAAAAAAAAGTTGCTATGTCAAAGAATTTTTTTTTTTTTTAGCAGTTTTCACAAGTCAGTTGAAATAAGTAGAACAGACAGGTGTTCGTACATAACTTTCGCGATTTATTGCACGTCAACAAACAGCAAGAGTTTTATCCTGCACTCTTTGTAAGAAAAGCGATTTTGGCCACTAGCTTTGTAGATGCGTGTGTCACACATTACATGCAAGTTCTTGCCTTTGACTACAATGAATTTGAAGTAGTGCTTATATCTCCACCTTGAAAATGCCAACTTTTCATCGGATTGCTCCTGACTCGCCATTTCTGCTGCAGCTGCGAATCTCTGTGTAACTGTTGCGTGTGTGTGACTGTGTGTGTGTTTGGCGCCGCTGGCGCGTGTGTGTAAAAACACTGGCTCTGATTGGCTACCATGAAACACATGACTCTGCCTTAGCCAATCATAATCGCTTATCTCGTTATTAACCCACCTGCTCACTCGCTGTGTGAGCCAGGGGTGCGTTCGGATTGCATAGTAACGCACCGCATTTAACGTTTAGTAACGTTAATGGCGTTGTAACGACGGGAAAAGTAATTAGTTAGATTACCCCGTTACTGAAAAAATAACGTCGTTACCTAAAGCCGTTCTTTTAAACGCCGTTATTCCAAACACTGCAATTATGTGATACCAAATTAAGTATTTCATGGCAAAGAGTAGTAAAACTTTAGTCAAGTGTACATAATTATTTCAGTCCCCTAGATTAGTCAATTGACACCCCATACTGGAGCTGTTAATAACTACAGTATATTTGATCTCACAGTCTCTATGTAGTGATGATTGATTGGCATAATAATTTGATAACCCGTAAAACTGGTGCGTTCTGTGTGTTTGTCTTTCAGAGTCCTCTCGTGTTCATCATCTTCTTCCTCGCAGTTCAAAAGACAAACAACAGAGTGCAACTGAGTTTCAGAGTTTCTTGGAATGGACAGAAACGAATCTACCTAAAGATGTGCCTAAGGATGCGGTCACTGTCTTTGACAAGAAATCAAAGCAAACTTTTCATGTTGCTAAGTTTGAAGACTGTAAACCTTGCTTCTATGACAGTGCTAAAAAAACATGTTGGGATATTAAATCTCATGAGGAATTCAAATTAGGAAGTGCTATCCCGAATGCAAAAGTTTCATTTCTAGTGAATAAGGATAACTTTGAATTACTTCAGTGGAAGAAATCTTCATATGGAGAGATTCCACCTTTGGCAGTGGAGACTTGTAATGGTTACTTTATTGCTAGAGATGATTTGGGGTTAGGCTATATGACCGAGAACAGTCTAATGGTGCTTGGCACCACAGAAAATGAGGTTCTCACCCTAAATCATGATATTAAAGGGCACCATTTAACCATTACTGAGTATAATATTGCAGCACAGGTGACATCAGAAAACACAGAAGTACTGAAACATTTCACAGCTTCCAACAGGAACTGTGAACCAGCCAAACATCAGGTGAAGCTGGACCAAGGCATCGATAAAACAGTTTCTTTCCTAAAGACCCACACACATACAGTTGGAGGAACAGGGGAGACCACGTTCAGTGGTAAGGTTCCACTTTTAGCAAGTATAGCAGGAAAGCTTGGCTTGAAATATGACTATAGCCGCCTCAGTTCTAAGACTACATCCACAGTTGAGAAAAGTCTGCATTCAGTGAGTATGGAGGTGCAGGTTCCTGCCTACCAGATTTGCAGCATCGACATTAAAAGCAATACCTTCACAGCTGAAGTCCCGTACACTGGCCAGCTCACTAGAATATACAACAACAATGAAATACGCAGAACCTTGATTAATGACGTCTATAGTCATCATGAAGTAGCAGAAATCCAAGCACTTGTGAATCCCTGCACTTTACTCTCAGATGAAAAGAAATGTTAGGCAAGCTCAGTAATACAAAATGAATGAATTATATGTAAACCAGTGTGTCATTTCTTGCTTTCTGATCACAAAATTCTTCAAGAATCACCAATAAATTTTCTTTAAGCAGACTAATAGTTTTTCCTTTGTCTGTCTTATTAATTTAGTCATTCTTCATTTTAGAGTTGTCTAGCTTTAATAAAATAACTTTTAATAAACCTTATGGTTCTAAATAGTTCTGTAGTTGTCTTTTTTTTTTTTTTTTGTACATTGCTGACATAAAGGTTCCCATATTATGTTCATTTACAGGTCCATAATTTTTCTTAGGACGTCTACTAGAATAGTTTCATATGATTAATGTTCAAAACTCACTATTTCTGTTATAAATTACATAAATTGTATAATACATATGGTAAATACAGGAAGTAAAATGTTTATATATTATGTCAGACACCAACTTTTACCCTGCAGACTTGATTTTTCTTCTTCTTCAGAGTTCAGATAGATCACAGTAATTGTTAGATTATAGCTATGGAAGCATATGGGTAGCAATATTCAATTTGGGATGTAATATGCAAAATGACAATGCACTATGTAAAATGACGATGCATTTCTGTATTTACATTTACATTTTCCAATACATTTGTGCAACGTTTGGTGCAAAATTCAAATTAAATTACATAATTTTCATTTGCCATTTCATACACCAGTTTTAATATGTAAAATGAATACTAATTTTAATGCTTTATAAGTTGTAAAATTAAAATGAAAATGTATTACAGAAATGATTAGATATGTCTAACATGTTCAAGCAAAAACTGTGGCAAAATTATCATTTAAATGCTATTTTTCTTAAATGCATTAACACTCACAGTCAAGACACTTACGATTGCATTTTCATTCAATGTCCCGCAATGAATGTAGCAAAATTCAATGTGCACATTGAAAATGCATTCCGAGCCAATCACGTCTCCGCCCCCTCGCGCCATGTCAATCACTGCGTGAACAAGGTGGAGCTTGCAGAAGGTCAAGAGACTCAAATCTCAAGAAGAGGATTCAAGTGAGAAAACATGGACAAGACAGTTGGCCTGTGTAAGTTTTGATCATTTCGGTTTATGGCTTCAATATTTCATTCACACTTGTGGGCGGAGCTGAAACGCTGCTTTCATCTGATTGGTCGAATCGCTCCACCTTCAGCTCGGTCTTTTAATTCTTTCAGGCAGAATAAGAGTCAGTGCGAGTGAAGTACTATAATGTCTGAAACCACCGCTCACTGTTAATTAGCATAATATTTGAATCAGATGTAGCTGGTCACATAAATCTGAGCTGAATTTGGTGAAACATTAAGGTTCTAGTCTGTGTCAATTACTCTCATAATAAATAATAATAATAATAATGTTACCCGTATTTTTCGGTATAAGTTGCATCAGTCCAAAAATACGTCATGACGAGGAAAAAAACATATATAAGTTGCACTGGACTATTAAGTCGCATTTATTCAGAACCAAGAGAAAACATTACCGTCTACAGCCGCGAGAGGGCGCTCTGGGGAAGGCTACAGGAGCACTGAGCAGCATAGAGCTAATTTTACTATTTTTATTTAGAAATGTAACTATATTAATTTTTACAATTATTTATTAATGTCACACACACATACCTAGTGCCTTATGACTTAAAATATGAGAGTGGTAAATGTTACAGACATGGAACTGTTCAGTCTATTATTGATTTTTATTTCCACTTCACTTTTATCCAAAGAGACAGAACTATTTGCACTGTATTTACCAGTGGGACAATATTCATACAATACTACAACCTAGAAATAATTTGCAAGTCTCAGCAGCACGAATTATGTGCCCAGCTACATCTGATTCAAAAATTATTCTAATTAACAGTGAGTGTAGTTTCAGACATTGCAGTGCTTCACTCTTATTGACTCTTATTCTGCCTGAAAGAATGAAAAGACCGAGTTGAAGGTGGAGCGATTCAACCAATCAGATGAAAGCAGCATTTCAGCTCCGCCCACAAGTGTGAATGAAAGCCATAAACCGAAATGATCAAAACGTACACGGACCAACTGTCTTGTCCATGTTCTCTCACTTGAATCCTCTTCTTGAGATTTGAGTCTCTTGACCTTCTGCAAGCCCCGCCTTGTTCACGCAGTGATTGACAATGTGGGAGGGGGCGGAGACGTGATTGGCTCGGAATGCATTTTCAATGTGCACATTGAATTTTGCTACATTCATTGTGGGACATTGAATGAAAATGCAATCGTAAGTGTCTTGACTGTGAGTGTTAATGCATTTAAGAAAAATAGCATTTAAATGATCATTTTGCCACAGTTTTTGCTTGAACATGTTATACATATCTAATCATTTCTGTAATACATTTTCATTTTAATTTTGCAACTTATAAAGCGTTAAAATTAGTATTCATTTTACATATTAAAACTGGAGTATGAAATGGCAAATGAAATTTATAAACAGACAGGTGTTCGTACATAACTTTCGAGATTTATTGCACGTCAACAAACAGCAAGAGTTTTATCCTGCACTCTTTGTAAGAAAAGTGATTTTGGCCACTAGCTTTGTAGATGCGTGTGTCACACATTACATGCACGTTCTTGCCTTTGACTACAATGAATTTGAAGTAGTGCTTATATCTCCACCTTGAAAATGCCAACTTTTCATCGGATTGCTCCTGACTCGCCATTTCTGCTGCTGCTGCGAATCTTTGTGTAGCTGTTGCGTGTGTGTGACTGTGTGTGTGTTTGGCGCCGCTGGCGCGTGTGTGTAAAAACACTGGCTCTGATTGGCTACCATGAAACACATGACTCTGCCTTAGCCAATCATAATCGGTTATCTCAGTGTTAACCCACCTGCTCACTCGCTGTGTGAGCCAGGGGTGCGTTCGGATTGCATATTAAATCAATGCATAGTAACGCACTGCATTTAATGTTTAGTAACGTTAACGGCGTTGTAACGACGGGAAAAGTAATTAGTTAGATTACCCCGTTACTGAAAAAATAACGTTGTTACCTAACGCCGTTCTTTTAAACGCCGTTATTCCAAACACTGCAATTATGTGATACCAAATTAAGTATTTCATAGCAAAGAGTAGTAAAACTTTAGTCAAGTGTACATAATTATTTCAGTCCCCTAGATTAGTCAATTGAAACCCCATACTGGAGCTGTTAATAACTACAGTATATTTGATCTCACAGTGTCTATGCAGTGATGATTGATTGGCATAATAATTTGATAACCCGTAAAACTGGAGCGTTCTGTGTGTTTGTCTTTCAGAGTCATGAATACTAAAATTAAAATACTTAAATGTTAAAATGAATACTAATTTTAACGCTTTATAAGTTGTAAAATTAAAATGAAAATGTATTACAGAAATGATTAGATATGTCTAACATGTTCAAGCTAAAACTGTGGCAAAATTATCATTTAAATGCTATTTTTCTTAAATGCATTAACACTCACAGTCAAGACACTTACGATTGCATTTTCATTCAATGTCCCGCAATGAATGTAGCAAAATTCAATGTGCACAACTTATAAAGCGTTAAAATTAGTATTCATTTTACATATTAAAACTGGAGTATGAAATGGCAAATGAAAATTATGTAATTTCATTGTCATTTTCATTTTTTCACCAAACATTGCACAAATGTATTGGAATATGTAAATGTGAATACAGAAATGCATTGTCATTTTACATATTGCATTGTCATTTTGCATATTACATCCCAAATTGAATATTGCTACCCATATGCCTCCATATATAGCATGCTCTCTGCCTTATGTTTCTGTAAGTGTGCCTCTCTGTAATCCCTTCTCACTCCTATTCTTCTGTCTCGCTACCTCCTCCCTTTTGTGTTCTCTCTCTCTCTCTCTCTCTCTCTCTCCCTCCCTCCCTCTCTCTCTCTACTCTCAGTAGGCAAGACAAGGCAAGGCAAGTTTATTTATATAGCACATTTCGTACACAATGGTAATTCAAAATGCTTTACATAAAAGAAAGTAAAATAATAATGAAGAAAAATAATAAGAATAAAACAAGCAATTTTAAAACTTTTAAAATGATAAAAAAATGTACTTATTTAAAATCAATTTAAAACAGTTAGAAAATGATTTTACATAAAATAAAACAAAAAAAAACTGTGAAAATATAGTGCAATCTGTTCGGACATTGCACAGTGCTCATTCAATAAATGCACAGCTAAACAGATGGGTTTTGAGTCTAGATTTAAATGTGACTAGTGTTTTAGCACATCTGATCTCTTCTGGAAGCTGATTCCAACTGCGGGCGGCATAGTAACTAAAGGAGGACTCCCCTTGTTTTGTGTGAACCCTTGGTATTTCTAACTGACTCGATCCTAATGATCTGAGTGGTCTGTATTTCGGTCCTAGGTCATTGAGTGATTTATATACGAGTAAAAGTACTTTTAAATCAATCCTAAATGTACCTGGAAGCCAGTGTAAGGACCTGAGGACTGGTGTGATATGCTCAGCTTTTCTGGTTCTAGTCAGAATCCTGGCAGCAGCGTTCTGGATGAGCTGCAGCTCTCTAATGGTCTTTTTGGGAAGGCCGGTGAGGAGCCCATTACAATAGTCCACCCTGCTGATGATAAAGGCATGAACAAGTTTCTCCAAGTCTTGGCTGGAAACAAAACATCTAATTCTTGCAATGTTTTTTAAATGATAGTATTTAGTTACTGCTTTGACATGACTATGGAAACTAAGGTCTGTGTCCAGAATTACACCAAGATTCCTGACTTGATTTTTAGTTGTTTGACCCCTAGAGTCAAGGTATGCATTCACCTTGAAAACTTCATCTTTGTTTCCAAATGCAATGACTTCAGTTTTTTCCTTGTTTAACTGAAGAAAGTTATGGCACATCCAACTATTAATTTAATCAATGCATTGGCAGAGGGAGTCAATGGGGCTGTAGTCATTTGGAGATAATGCTAGGTAAATCTGGGTATCATCAGCATAGCTGTGATAGGCAGTTTGGTTCTTTCTCATTATTTGACTTAGTGGGAGCATATACAGGCTAAACAAGAGCGGTGCAAGAATTGACCCTTGTGGGACTCAGCATGTCATGGACGTCCACTTAGACTTATGCTCTCCTAGACTCACATAATAGCCTCTCCCTTCTAAGTATGACCTGAACCATTTGAGTACCATCCCAGAAAGCCCGACCCAGTTTTCCAGTCTCTCTAGTAGTATGTTATGATCGTAGTCTTACCTCTCTCTATCTCAATGTCTACACAAATGTGCACACATGTACATGTCTTCAGGAGTTCAGATGTTCAGAGGAGGAAGAGGGCTATAAGGGTTATTGAGTTTAGACTGACCAAACTGTATTGTTCAGTTGAGAAAAGGTATCCTTGGTCAAGTGTGCTCGTAATATGTCCAGAACTTCCAGGCCATACTTCCATTTTATATTACATACAGATGTAATCTACTGTACATCATATGGGCTCTAGAGGTAGCAGGAAGGAAAACCATTTCTTTGCTAGACATTCCTATATGATTTAGTGTACTATTCTCACTGGATAAACCACTACACCAACCCTTGCAATGCAACTATATAATGTACGGACGTAATAAACTTGGAAGAAGTTTGTGAACAGACAAATTGGCTTCATGTTCATACTTCTTTCCATGGGCCCATGCAAGGACTGAAAAAGATAAAGAGCTGAAAAAAATATTATTTTAACAGTAATGTCATGGTCGGTCTACTGTAATTTACAACTAACAAGGTGACATTTCAAGCCAATAAACTCTAAAAATTCAACAGACACTGACTGTGAAAGAACAGCAACTGGAAGGCTTAAAAAATTACTTATTGTAACTTTAAACAGTGAATATTTCTGTAATTGGCCCATGAAACCATAATACATTATTAGCTCATACTTCTGAGTCGCAGTCATTTCTTGATTCTGTGCCATTGATTGTTTTTTCAGCAATGTTGATTTTTCACCACAAGGTGTCAGTAAGCATTCTGGGTATAAATGTCATCCTTTCCTTTAAACAGAGAATGAGTCTGTCCCAATACATATTAAGATTTTTTTATTAGTTTTTTCAGTATTAGTATAGTCTTGTTTTAATTATTTAATTATTTGTATGTAAATGTAAATAGTGTATAAATAAATAAACAAAAACTATAATTAACCATGGAGTACATCAGCTTGCTGCACCACTTTGATTCAAATGTAAATTACACTGCTTTATAATTTTCATAAATTTTGTACTAGCAACAAACTATATTTAAAATACACATCCTGTGAACACTTTACTATCTCATGAGGCCACGGGAGAGGAGTTAAGAATCACTGCAAACAAGCCTGCCCTGGCGTTCAGAGATCAGACTCTGGATGAGATCAGTGAACCAGGACACTACATGATAATAAGTAAACATCACCATCTGATCAGTTTGTTTTTTCCCAACATTAACTACAAAAAATGAACTTCAGAAACACACAAGCAGGGCAGCCAGAAAAACAAAGTCAAGGGTCAGTATCCAAACTAAAGCAAGTGCTTACCAAAATTGTGACTTCAAACTTTTCAATAAAACTGCTCTAAGGCTTCCTGGAGGCTAAGTGAGGGCTTCCCATGCATGGCCAGTGCTAAGGGGTTTTGCCAATAAGCAAAATCTCAGGGGCCCTGCACTGGCAGCCGTAGGTGAGTTCTAAAGGGCCAGTGCAGGCTTGTTTGCAGGGAAGCGATGCAACAGAATTTGGTCGGTCACATGATAATGACAATATGACAAATGTAGTACATTCATTTAACCTCTTTTTTACAACACTCCTCATCTGTCCCAAATGGAAGTGTGCTTCAGGGCTCACTTCATTACTGGTGTTACACCAAATTCTGTGACCATAGTAGGCGCTGTTTTGACCTAATCTCAATCCTATCCTTATCATAACTACAGTCCCTATAATTCAGTGGGTCACATAATTTTTCCCCACATCGAGGGCACATAGAGTAGCAACAGTAAAGAGAGGGCTTGCGAGCACTCTTCTAAAAGCTAAAGTCAAGTCACTCTTATTTATACAGGTGTATCTCAAATTAGAATGTCGTGGAAAAGTTCATTTATTTCAGTAATTCAACTCAAATTGTGAAACTCTTTTAATAAATAAATTTAATGCACACAGACTGAAGCAGTTTAAGTCTTTGGTTCTTTTAATTGTGATGATTTTGGCTCACATTTAACAAAAACCCACCAATTCACAACAAATTGGAATATGGTGACATGCAAATCAGCTAATCAACTCAAAATACCTGCAAAGGTTTCCTGAGCCTTCAAAATGGTCTCTCAGTTTGGTTCACTAGGCTACACAATCATGGGGAAGACTGCTGATCCGACAGTCGTCCAGAAGACAATCATTGACACCCTTCACAAGGAGGGTAAGCCACAAACATTTGTTGTAAAGAAGCTGGCTGTTCAGTGAGTGGAAGGAAAAAGTGTGGAAGAAAAAGATGCACAACCAACCAAGAGAACCACAGCCTTATAAGGATTGTCAAGCAAAATCAATTCAAGAATTTGAGTGACATTCACAAGGAATGGACTGAGGCTGGAGTCAAGGCATCAAGAGCCACCAGACACAGACGTGTCAAGGAATTTGCTCAACCACAGACAACGTCAGAGGCATCTTACCTGGGCTAAGGAGAAGAACTGGACTGCTACCCAGTGGTCCAAAGTCCTCTTTTCAGATGAGAGCAAGTTTTGTATTTCATTTGGAAACCAAGGTTCTAGAGTCTGGAGGAAGGGTGGAGAAGCTCATAGCCCAAGTTGCTTGAAGTCCAGTGTTAAGTTTCCACAGTCTGTGATGGGGTGCAATGTCATCTGCTGGTTACCAACTGTGTTTTTTGGAAACCAAAGTCACTGCACCCATTTATCAAGAAATTTTGGAGCACTTCATGCTTTCTTCTGGTGACCAGCTTTTTGAAGATGCTGATTTCATTTTCCAGCAGGATTTGGCACCTGCCCACCCTGCCAAAAGCATCACAAGTTGGTTAAATGACCATGGTGTTGGTGTGCTTGACTGGCCAGCGAACTCACCAGACCTGAACCCCAGAGAGAATCTATGGGGTATAGTCAAGAGGAAAATTAGAATTCAAATTAGAATGTCGTGGAAAAGTTCATTTATTTCAGTAATTCAACTCAAATTGTGAAACTCTTTTAATAAATAAATTTAATGCACACAGACTGAAGCAGTTTAAGTCTTTGGTTCTTTTAATTGTGATGATTTTGGCTCACATTTAACAAAAACCCACCAATTCACAACAAATTGGAATATGGTGACATGCAAATCAGCTAATCAACTCAAAATACCTGCAAAGGTTTCCTGAGCCTTCAAAATGGTCTCTCAGTTTGGTTCACTAGGCTACACAATCATGGGGAAGACTGCTGATCCGACAGTCGTCCAGAAGACAATCATTGACACCCTTCACAAGGAGGGTAAGCCACAAACATTTGTTGTAAAGAAGCTGGCTGTTCAGTGAGTGGAAGGAAAAAGTGTGGAAGAAAAAGATGCACAACCAACCAAGAGAACCACAGCCTTATAAGGATTGTCAAGCAAAATCAATTCAAGAATTTGAGTGACATTCACAAGGAATGGACTGAGGCTGGAGTCAAGGCATCAAGAGCCACCAGACACAGACGTGTCAAGGAATTTGCTCAACCACAGACAACGTCAGAGGCATCTTACCTGGGCTAAGGAGAAGAACTGGACTGCTACCCAGTGGCCCAAAGTCCTCTTTTCAGATGAGAGCAAGTTTTGTATTTCATTTGGAAACCAAGGTTCTAGAGTCTGGAGAAAGGGTGGAGAAGCTCATAGCCCAAGTTGCTTGAAGTCCAGTGTTAAGTTTCCACAGTCTGTGATGGGGTGCAATGTCATCTGCTGGTTACCAACTGTGTTTTTTGGAAACCAAAGTCACTGCACCCATTTATCAAGAAATTTTGGAGCACTTCATGCTTTCTTCTGGTGACCAGCTTTTTGAAGATGCTGATTTCATTTTCCAGCAGGATTTGGCACCTGCCCACCCTGCCAAAAGCATCACAAGTTGGTTAAATGACCATGGTGTTGGTGTGCTTGACTGGCCAGCGAACTCACCAGACCTGAACCCCAGAGAGAATCTATGGGGTATAGTCAAGAGGAAAATTAGAAACAAGAGACCAAAAAAATGCAGATGAGCTGAAGGCCACTGTCAAAGAAACCTGTGCTTCCATACCACCTCAGCAGTGCCACAAACTGATCACCTCCATGCCACGTCGAATATAGGCAGTCATTAAAGCAAAAGAATCCCCTACCAGGTTTTGAGTACATTCCATTCAAAAAGTGAAACTTGTATATTATATTCATTCATTACACACAGACTGATATATTTCAAGTGTTTATTTCTTTTAATTTTGATTATTATAACTGACAACTAAGGAAAATCCCAAACTCACTATCTCAGAATATTTGAATATTACTTAAGACCAATACAAAGAAAGGATTTTTAGAAATCTTGGCCAACTGAACAGAATGAACATGGAAAATATGAGCATGTACAGCACTCAATACTTAGTTGGAAATCCTTTTGCCTGAATTACTGCAGCAATGCGGCATGGCAAGGAGTCGATCAGTCTGTGGCACTGCTCAGGTGTTATGAGAGCCCAGGTTGCTCTGATAGTGGCCTTCAGCTCTTCTGCATTCTTGGGTCTGGCATATCACATCTTCCTCTTCACAATACCCCATAGATTTTCTATGGGGATGAGGTCATGCGAGTTTGCTGGCCAATTAATAACAGGGATACCATGGTCGTTAAACCAGGTACCGGTAGCTTTGGCACTGTGTGCAGGTGCCAAGTCCTGTTGAAAATGAAATCTGCATCTCCATAAGGTTTGTCAGCAGCAGGAACCATGAAGTGATCTAAAACTTCCTTGGATACGGCTGTGTTGACCTTAGACCTCAGAAAACACAGTGAACCAACACCAGCAGACGACATGGCACCCCAAACCATCACTGACTGTGGAAACTTTACACTGGACCTCAAGCAACGTGCATTGTGTGTGTCACAGGTCGGAGCGGACCACAGATGTCGTGAGTCACACCCCTTCCTAGTTTCCACCTCGAGGAGGTCCCAAGAACACCCCAATGACCAGACACACGAGAGACGGTAAATAAATATTAAAACAAACTTTATTAAATTACTAAAAAAAAGGGTATAGGGAAGGGAGGGAGAGGGAGGCTAAAATCCAACTCTCCAATTGGGGAGTAACAGTCTCGAGTCTCTTAGAATCCGTCACGGGAGATCTCAGGTAAGTCCTTCACTCCTCTTTCCTTCTGGCTATGTGACGACAATCAGCTTATTCACAAGTGCACCTTTGTTCTAGCTTGCAGGACGACTGTCCAGGGCCCTCTCCTTTTCCTGGACGTATCAGATACAAGTGGTAAGTATACTCCTCTTTCCTTCTGGCTATGCGACGACAATCAGCTTATTCACAAGTGCCCCTTTGTTCTAGCTTGCAGGATGACTGTCCAGGGCCCTCTCCTTTTCCTGGACGTATCAGATACAAGTGGTAAGTATTGAGAGTTTGAATGCACGATGGATACCTGCTGCTTCTCGTGGCGAACTCCGAGGCGGCCCAGCGGGTTGGACTCCCGGTCGTCCAGATGCTGGTGGAGCTGCACAATGGCTGCCGGGACCCGACTGAAACCGTACTGGTAAGTGTACGGGAGGTGTTCGCGGTTTCTGTATCCTGAGTAACGGGTCGACGTGCAGGTAGACGCTTCAAAGGGACCCGCTAGATCTGCACAAGAACATACAAGTAAGTATGACAGGACTGGACACGGACGGTGGACAGAGGGGCCGCTGGCTCTTCACTCGGGGCACAGGTAAGTCTGTAGGAAAGACAACTGAGGCTTCACTTGGGCATACAGGCGAACGTACAACACAATATGCTGGCTTTAGCTTTGGGTATAAGGTAAGTACCTCAAAGGTAGCTGGGACTTCACTCTGGGCATACAGGCGAATGTACAACACAATATGCTGGCTTTAGCTTTGGGCATAAGTTAAGTACATCAAAGGTAACTGAGACTTCACTCTGGCCATCCAGGCGAATGTACAACACAATATGCTGGCTTTAGCTTTGGGCATAAGGTAAGTACATCAAAGGTAGCTGGGACTTCACTCTGGGCATACAGGCGAATGTACAACACAATATGAAGTGAAGTGAAGTGACATTCAGCCAAGTATGGTGTCCCATACTCAGAATTTGTGCTCTGCATTTAACCCATCTGAAATGCACACACACAGAGCAGTGAACACACACACACACACTGTGAGCACACACCCGGAGCAGTGGGCAGCCATTTATGCTGCGGCGCCCGGGGAGCAGTTGGGGGTTTGATGCCTTGCTCAAGGGCACCTAAGTCGTGGTATTGAAAGTGGAGAGAGAACTGTACATGTACTCCCCCCACCCACAATTCCTGCCGGCCCGGGACTCGAACTCACAACCTTTCGATTGGGAGTCCGACTCTCTAACCATTAGGCCACGACTTCCCATGCTATGCTGGCTTTAGCTTTGGGCAGAAGGTAAGTACATCAAATGTAACTAGGACTTCACTCTGGGCATACAGGGGAATGTACAACACAATATGCTGGCTTTAGCTTTGGGCAGAAGGTAAGTACATCAAATGAGTACATGCGACGAACAACCGTATAAGTCCAAAAAAACAAAAATTGAGATAACCATGTGACTTCAATGTATGTGTGCCACTTTGTATACAGAATCACTTTGGGGGCTGTTCGCGCGACCAAAACTCTGAATTTAAAATTTTAAAATAGTCTCACGCGGAAAAACCGTTTATGTCCACTAACGAAAAATGGAGACGCCGGTTGCTTTCATGTCCGCTGCGGACATTAATAGACAAAACGTCTGCAAAAAAAGGAGAGCGAACATGAATGAATGGAAGGACAGAGCAAGGAAGTCTTTGAGGGATGCTGGGAAACCATATGTGAACCGGAGAGGAGAGGAAAAACGAGGAAAATGTCCACCAAAAGAGGTGAGTGAAAAACCGTATACAAAGTATCTACATAAAGTTAGCGGTTACAGTCAGAGGGGCGTGTAGGCTACTGGGCGTCATCTACTACAGTTCATTCATATAGCTCACTCTGTTTAAAGGCTCAAGTCATGAATGGGTCGATATGAAAGCTGAGAAAATTAGGATTCAGGGGACGTTTTAAACATGTCTCTAAGTTACTCCTTATAACCACGGAGAAATGAATCGAAACGCTTTAGGTGCAGCCCAGCTGCGTCTAATGTTAGGCTGGAAGGTTTTTTTTTTTTTTTTACCATTCATTGATTGTGTTATAAGGACTGCTGGCAGAATTTTATATACATAAACAAACATATGTAAATTCATCCCCAATCTTTAAGATGTTTAGAGTAGAATTTGATTGCTTTATGACTTCACTGAAATTGGTAAAAAAAAAAAAAAAAAAAAAAAAAAAAAAAGGAAAAGTCATTGACGTGTTTAAAATAATTTGATATAATTTTTGGATCCCTGTTACCATTTAATGCAACACTTTGTTTTTGTAATATTGTATGCTATGCTATGTTTGTTACTTGTTATTTAATAAATAATAAAAATAAATAAAAAAAGGTAAAAAAAAAAAATGCATTGATTGTGTAAGCTGTTATATATTCTAGCTAGTAACCTTAATAGCTGCTAATAGCTCTAGTGTTTTATAGCTCAAAAAACAAAAAAACGCTAATGTGACTTTGTTTCTGTTAAGGGAAAGGCGTGCAAGGAGACATGTCCCAGGCAGTGTTCAAGCCTAACAGACCAAAGAAAACTCCAGCTCTTCACAGAGTTTTATGCTGTCTCTTATGAGAGGCAGCAGGCTATCATTCTCTCTGGTTTAGAGCAGGTATGCTAACTTAAGCAATTCATGACCATATCATGTCAACAGTATGCAATGCATTACAATGTAGGCCCATGAAATAACCAGTGAATTGAATACTACTGTATGCCTTTAATTCACTAAGACTGCATATGTGCCTGATCACTGATCATCCCAATATGTCTTTTTACTTCTAGCACAAGGTGAGTCGCAGACGACCACGTGGGCCTGACACTGAGAATACTAAGAGGAAGTACACCTTCAAGTACCATGTGCAACAAGGAGGCCAAAGACTTGCTGTTTGTAAGCTCACATTTATGTCAGTCTTTCAACTGACCAACAGTCGCCTACAGGCAAGTTTTATACAGCCTAGCTTTTTCGATTTGTTAACTTTTTATTACATGCATGATTTTAATTAGATACATTGTCCATAACATATTTATTTAAAGTTACTTATCTTTGAAAAGGTTATTCAAGAAAAGTTAGGCAGTCAGTCTGAGGGAACAGAGCAGGTAGTCAGGTCTCCATTAGAGGACTTCAGAGGAAAACATAAGAACAGGTAAAAAAAAAAAATCTTGAAGGACCTCATGCTCTCGTCCTGTTAGTTTTTAAAGCTGCACCAATGTCAGCATCAGTTGCCCTACAACATTGCCTGATCTAATGGTGCACTGGACGCTGGCATTATAGGGCGTCGGGTGCCTTGACACCCTATAACGCCAGCATGCACAAACTGTAATGGTTAGGATTCAGCTCACTGTTGTTGCCCAGTCAGGAAACATATTCTTGCACTTTGAGATCGATATCAGAGGTAAAGTGCTATGCAAATGTAATGTATGATCCCAGGATTTCGAGATCGGCCAAAATGTCCGGGATTCGCTTTTGCGTTCTACAGTTGCCATTCACTGTGTTTACTGTGGCAAGCAGGACGAGACTGAGGGCCGCGGGAGAACGCCGCGAGGCCGGTGGCGTGATTACTGGTGAGCAACACCTGTGAGACGCACCGGTCTCGTGTCTCTCACGGAGGAGCGGGAATTTTCTTAGCAATGTTAAAACGCACACATCAATCGATCACATGTTTAGCGTTCATGTAAACATTACATTTAGATTCACCAATCAGAATGAATTCAGTTAGATTGAAACAAAAGGTGTGCATGTAAACAACGACAATTTTTGCATCATCTGAGGATTTTTTCCAGACAAAAAATACATAAATCTCTCATCTAAGGGGGATATGAGGGAGGAAAGCATGGTAATTCGAAAATACTACTGGTTTTCTACTAATACAAAGCTAAATGCTAAATCCTGAAGTATCCCTTTAATGATTGTTTGTGAAAAACAAAATCCTATAGTTTAGAGAAAAGTTTACAATTATATTAAATTTTATTGTCACAGAAACAATGCAATTGTGCAAAACAGACCAGTTTATTATATTTCCCTTGTTCATGAGTTGTGTTGTTTATTTTTTAGGCCTCATAGCATTCATCCTGCAGTGAGAGAGGGGATAAGAGAGCACATCCTGAGCTTCCCACGCCAACTGAACCACTACTCACGGATGAAGGGAGATGTGGAGAGGGAGTACCTGAGCCCTGATTTAAACCTGCTCCGCATGTTCTGCCTGTACAAGGAAAACAATCCAGCATCCACTGCAAACTTCTGGCTCTATAGGGACATCTTCAAGCAGCAAAACCTCAGTTTTGGGCAGCCAAGAAGTGATACTTGTGCAAAATGTGACGCCCTGTTCTCAAAATTAGTAGCTGCTACAACAGATGGAGAAAGGTTGAAGATCGCAGCCGAGAGTAAGCTTCACCACCGGAAAGCCGAAAAAGTGTACACCCAGTTGCAGGCTGACACAGAGTGGGCCAAAGCCAATGATGACTGCCATGTCATTTGTATCGACATGCAAGGGGTAGTGTTCACGCCAAACCTGACACACTCCAACGTCTACTATCAACGGCAGCTGACCAACTACAACCTCTGTATCCAGGAGATGGGCATTGACAAACCTCCTACAATGTGCCTCTGGCATGAGGGCATCGCTCACAGAGGTTCCATCGAGGTGGCAAGCTGTCTTTTGAAGTGGGCAGAAACATCTTTCGCTCCCCTAGTCCAGGCCTAGTCCCCTAGTCCTAGTTCATGGTGTCTGGTCACTCCTTCCTTCCCTGTGACCGTTCATTTGCCACGCTGGACAAGAGGCGTAAGGTGTCCACACTCCACACCCCCAGCGATGTCGCTGAGATGATCCGTGGAGCCAGGCAGCTGCATCCATTTAAAGTAATTGAGATGAAATGTGGGACTTCAGGCAGCTCCCTGATGCAACATTAAAGCATCCACCTGGCTTCCTAATCACATCCATGATGTGGTTGAAAGTGACAGGTAAAAAACCAAAGAACTAAAGAACTAGACTAAAACTAAACTGGTTTTCTGAGATTAACAGTGTTGGGGATATGTGCGTGAAGGAAGAATCTTTATTGAATTTCTTGTTGAATCATGATTTCAGCTACTGATCCATGGTGTGTCCACACAAAAGGGAGCCACAGCCTCTACGAGGGATGGAAGCATTGGCTGATTACCAAACAGAGGAAGAATCAACCACCTCAAGCTCCCTTGTTTTCCACCACGTATGCTCGTGCTTACGAGGACCCTCTGCCCATCAAGAAGGAGAAGCACCGTGACCTTATGAAAATGCTAGCCTACATGCCAGCGGAGGCCCAAGCATTTTATGGGACACTAGAATGTGAAGAGTAGCCTGGTATGTGTAGGTCATGTGCAGGGAAAGGTGGGATATATTGTGTATATTGTGTGAAATGAATCATAAAAGTAGCTGTAGCTTATCTTGTATGCCTTATCTTATGTTGTATAATAGTAATATATAGGTATTTATTTTATTTTATTTAGAACCAAAAAAAGGAAGACATATATGGTAAACTAGCATATGGAACCAGCATGGAATGAAGATGATGTATGTCTGTATTGTAAATATGTATTGTTTACCGTTATTACTGTTTATTGTTTGTATGTATTGTTTATTGTAAGTATGTACAGTTTGTTTGTACTGACGTTTATTTTCTGTACTATAAGTAGGCCTATGTATTGTTCATTGTTCGTACCGTATTGTCCGCGTTTTTGTTTTGTGATTTACGTTGGCAAAAAATAAAAGAAATTGAAAGAAATAATTGCTTAATATTTTCTTTAAGGTTCTGTTACTGTATTAAAACTAAGATAAAAGAATTAAATCTCCAGTGGTTTAAATTGATATGATTAATTGGACTTATACTGTTATTCCACATTAACTGGACATATACTGTTCTTCCACATTCCAGAAATGTAAATTACTCTAACTTTTTATTTTTAAGATTGATACCAAAAAATCCTATCTCATTAGAATTGGGAAGCTTTTGTTGTCTATCTTCAATTAAAAAAAAAAAGTAATATAATATTCAGAGTCCAAATTAAAAAAAAATGTATTATTCAAAAATTTAAAATATGGACTTATATGGTTCTTCGTCTCAAGCCCTCAAATGTAACTAGGATTTCACTGGGGCATACAGGCGAGTGTAAAACACAATATGCTGGCTTTAGCTTTGGGCATAAGGTAAGTACATCAAATGTAACTGGGACTTCACTCTGGGCATACAGGCGAATGTACAACACAATATGCTGGCTTTAGCTTTGGGCAATAGCATACGGTGAATATACAGGGAAACAGGAAGTGATGTTACTCACACCTTTTGGGGAAATAGATGTCAGGCGTTCCTTTTCTGAGGTTTAAACCAACTGCTGATAGAGATGCGGGTCGAAAGCTGCTGCTGCGTTGGGCCGAACACGGCCTCCGCTAATGTCACACACAGGTAAGTTGTTTCACCCAGGGTGTGCTACACTGGGTGGGTCGGACGCTTCCCTCTCCTTTCTTCCAAACAATAGGATGAGAGATCTAGACAGGGGCGAACCTTTGAAGAACTCCACAGCAGGTAATAATACACGCACAGCTGATTTCCTCCTCCAGCAGCCAACTCCTCACCGTTAATACTTCCCACTATATCCACACTGTTCTTACTTGAATTTGTTTCCCGCCACCGTTACTTGGGGTAGAAGGGTCAGGATGTCATCAACGGCATATAATTAGAGATGTTTTTCTTCGCCCGCCTCAGTACTCACTTCCTCCACACGATTTCGTCAGGCCTGAAAGGTGGTTTTTGACGACACAAACACAGCACAACACTGAAATTTTCAAGTGTATACACTCACAGCAAAGGATAAAGGCTCACCCACTGCACTCCACACACTCTTGGTGAATTTAGGGTTAAACCCCCCGTCTGACCAAAGAGTCGACCTGGAAATCGTGAGAACACTGATGCAACGAATATTCAGATTTAAACGTCGCCGCCACGACACCCCAACGTCTTCTCTCACTCACTGGTCCCGGCTCACCCACAATCCTCCTCCACGGTGGGGCCGCTCACTTACTATGCCAAAAACTCACAAAAAGGCTCACAGATAGTTCACTCCAGATAATTATGCTGCTGTATGATGGTTTAGGGTACTCACACCTTTACTAACACGAGGTCTCTTTTCCCTCTTCTTTCCAGCTCCTGGATACTTCTCCTGCTGCCACGTGACCTGTCGAAAAGGGCCTCCTTCGGCGATACTTCCGGTGAGTCTTCCTGTTCTCAACCACTCAGGATTAGTTACACATGTCCATAGAGCATTTCACAGTTAGGTAGACATCCCAATATACTCAGCCCAGTTTCTATTTCTGCCAAACCCTTGTCTCCGTCTTCGACCAGCCAACAATATTCCTCCGCCTTCTTTCCGCTGCACTCGCCCAAACACTCCAACTCACTCGCCGTATCGGCTAGAATAAACAACCTCCCTCTGCAGTTTCTGAAGTCCTCTTTATACTCCTCCTTCTCTTCACACTGCCCAATCCGCGATCGCCCCGCTCATCTATCCACCTGCGATCAATGAAACCCTGATTTCCTTCCCCGGAGTTCCCGGAAGTAACCGGTGTTTGAGGATTATGGTCCGGGCGGAACCAATCTCCGTCCTGTTAGTTCCGCCCTTACAAAGTCACTCCATGACATGTGCCTCTCCTCTCTTCCTCCAGACTCTGGGACCCTGATTTCCAAAGGAAATGCAAAATTTACTTTCATCAAAGAAACATAACTTTGGACCACTCAGCAGCAGTCCAGTCCTTTTTGTCTTTAGCCCAGGCGAGACACTTCTGTTGTTCCAGAGTAGCCTGACAAAAGGAATGCGACAGCTGAAACCCATGTCTTGCATACGTCTGTGTGTAGTGGTTCTTGAAGCACTGACTCCAGCTGCAGTCCACTCTTTGTGAATGTCCCCCACATTTTTGAATGGGCTTTGTTTCACTATCCTCTCCAGGTGCGGTTACCCCTATTGCCTGTAAACTTTTTCTATCACATCTTTTCCTTCCCTTCGCCTCTCTATTAATGTGCTTGGACTGAGCTCTGTGAACAGCCAGCCTATTTTGCAATGACCTTTTGTGTCTTGCCCTCCTTGTGCAAGGTGTCAATGGTCGTCTTTTGGACAACTGTCAAGTCAGCAGTCTTCCCCATGATTGTGTAGCCTACAGAACTAGACTGAGAGACCATTTAAAGGCCTTTGCAGGTGTTTTGAGTTAATTATCTGATTAGAGTGTGGCAACAGGTGTCTTCAATATTGAACCTTTTCACAATATTCTAATTTTCTGAGATACCGAATTTGGGATTTTCCTTAGTTGTCAGATATAATCATCGAAATTAAAAGAAATAAACATTTGAAATATATCAGTCTGTGTGTAATGATTAAATATAATATACAAGTTTCACTTTTTGAATGGAATTAGTGAAATAAATCAACTTTTTGATGATATTCTAATTATATGACCAGCACCTGTACTTTCCAAAAGGCCAATATTTCACTAAGATGTGAGCCAAAATCATCACAATTAAAAGAACAAAAAATTTAACATACACGAGTTTCACAATTTGAATTTAATTACTGAAATAAAACTTTTCCATGACATTTTTTTATTGACATGCACCTGTATGGTCCTTTTTTACAGTGCAGATTGTGCCAAAGTATATTTACAGCATTAAAAAAGGGAAATAGAGTGCCCTTCACCTCTGGCCAGACGAGACCAGCAGTTTAATTCTAGGTTGCAACAAAGTCATACTGTGCAGTGGCCGTCTAGGAGACAAGGTCTTCACAGGGGATCTGTATCTGGGGCTCATGTCACCTTTATTTATATAGCGCTTTAAACAAAATACATTGCGTCAAAGCAACTGAACAACATTCATTAGGAAAACAGTGTCAATAATGCAAAAATGATAGTTAAAGGCAGTTCATCATTGGATTCAGTTATGTCATCTCTGTTCAGTTAAATAGTGTCTGTGCATTTATTTGCAATCAAGTCAACGATATCGCTGTAGATGAAGTGTCCCCAACTAAGCAAGCCAGAGGCGACAGCGGCAAGGAACCGAAACTCCATCGGTGACAGAATGGAGAAAAAAACCTTGGGAGAAACCAGGCTCAGTTGGGGGACCAGTTCTCCTCTGACCAGATGAAACCAGTAGTTCAATTCCAGGCTGCAGCAAAGTCAGATTGTGCAGAAGAATCATCTGTTTCCTGTGGTCTTGTCCTGGTGCTCCTCTGAGACAAGGTCTTTACAGGGGATCTGTATCTGGGGCTCTAGTTGTCCTGGTCTCCGCTGTCTTTCAGGGATGTAGAGGTCCTTTCTAGGTGCTGATCCAGCATCTGGTCTGGATACGTACTGGATCCGGGTGACTGCAGTGACCCTCTGATCTGGACACAGACTGGATCTGGTGGCCACGGTGACCTCGGAACAAGAGAGAAACAGACAAATATTAGCGTAGATGCCATTCTTCTAATGATGTAGCAAGTACATAGGTTGTTATGGGAAGTGTTTTATGGTTCCGGTTTACCTAATTAATGCAGCCTAAAAATCCTTTAACGGATTTGGATAATAAAAGCATATTAGTATGTTATGTGTATGCCAGGTTAAAGAGATGGGTCTTTAATCTAGATTTAAACTGCAAGAGTGTGTCTGCCTCCCGAACAATGTTAGGTAGGTTATTCCAGAGTTTGGGCGCCAAATAGGAAAAGGATCTGCCGCCTGCAGTTGATTTTGATATTCTAGGTATTATCAAATTGCCTGAGTTTTGAGAACGTAGCGGACGTAGAGGATTATAATGTAAAAGGAGCTCATTCAAATACTGAGGTGCTAAACCATTCAGGGCTTTATAAGTAATAAGCAATATTTTAAAATCTATGCGATGCTTGATAGGGAGCCAGTGCAGTGTTGACAGGACCGGGCTAATATGGTCATACTTCCTGGTTCTAGTAAGAACTCTTGCTGCTGCATTTTGGACTAGCTGTAGTTTGTTTACTAAGCGTGCAGAACAACCACCCAATAAAGCATTACAATAATCTAACCTTGAGGTCATAAAAGCATGGATTAACATTTCTGCATTTGACATTGAGAGCATAGGCCGTAATTTAGATATATTTTTGAGATGGAAAAATGCAGTTTTAGAAATGCTAGAAACGTGGCTTTCTAAGGAAAGATTGCGATCAAGTAGCACACCTAGGTTCCTAACTGATGACGAAGAATTGACAGAGCAACCATCAAGTCTTAGACAGTGTTCTAGGTTATTACAAGCAGAGTTTTTAGGTCCTATAATTAACACCTCTGTTTTTTCAGAAGTTAGCAGTAAGAAATTACTCGTCATCCAGTTTTTTATATCGACTATGCAATCCATTAGTTTTTCAAATTGGTGTGTTTCACCGGGCTGCGAAGAAATATAGAGCTGAGTATCATCAGCATAACAGTGAAAGCTAACACCATGTTTCCTGATGATATCTCCCAAGGGTAACATATAAAGCGTGAAGAGTAGCGGCCCTAGTACTGAGCCTTGAGGTACTCCATACTGCACTTGTGATCGATATACTGCACTTGTGATCGATATACTGCACTTGTGATCATCTAGTTGTCCTGGTCTCCTCTGTCTTTCAGGGCTATAGAGGTCCTTTCTAGGTGCTGATCCAACATCTGGTCTGGATACGTACTGGATCCGGGTGACTGCAGTGACCCTCTGATCTGAATACAGACTGGATCTGGTGGCTACGGTGACCTCGGAATAAGAGAGAAACAGACTAATATTGACGTAGATGCCATTCTTCTAATGATGTAGCAAGTACATCGGGTGTTATGAGAAGTGTTCCCAGTTACAGTTGACCTAATTAATGCAGCCTAACAATCCTTTGATTTTAATATTAGACATGTGTTAGTGTGTTATTTGTAAACCAGGTTAAATAGATGGGTCTTTAATCTAGATTGAAACTGACAGAGTGTTTCTACCTCCCGAACAATGTTAAGTAGATTGATCCAAAGTTTGGGAACTAAATGGGAAAAGGATTTGCCTCCGCAGTTACGTTGGTCCTGGAGTACCTCTATCCTGCAGAGTTTAGCTCTAACCCTAATTCAACACACCTGAATAAGCTAATCAAAATCTTCAGGATAACTAAGGCTACAGACAATCAGTGGTGTATAAAGTACCTGAAAGTCATACTCAGGTAAAAGTACAGATATCTTAAAAGGACTTTGGTAGTTGAAGTCATCGTTTAGAATATTACATTTATTCATTTACATTTATTAATTTAGCAGATGCTTTTATCCAAAGCGACTTACAGATGGGGACAGTGAAAGCAATCAAAAACAACAAAAGAGCAATGATATATAAGTGCTATAACAAGTCTCAGTTAAGTTAACACAGTACACGTAGCATGGGATTTTCAATAATATAATAAATAAAAAGAAAACAGATAGAATAAAAAAAGAATAGAGCAAGCTAGTGTTAGAGATCTTTACACATACACACACACACATAGATGTAAGAGATGTGTTTTATGCCGATTCTTGAAGATGGCTAAGGACTCAGCTGCCCGGATTGAGTTGGGGAGGTCATTCCACCAGGAGGGAACATTTAATTTAAAAGTCCGTAAAAGTGACTTTGTGCTTCTTTGGGATGGCACAATCAAGCGACATTCACTTGCAGAATGCAAGCTTCTAGAGCGCACATAAGTCTGAAGTAACAAATTTAGGTAAATGGGTGCAGAGCCAGTGGTAGTTTTGTAGGCAAACATCAATGCCTTGAATTTTATGCGAGCAGCTATTGGAAGCCAGTGCAAATTGATAAACAGAGGTGTGACGTGTATTCTTTTTGGCACATTAAAAATTAATCTTGCTGCCGCATTCTTAATTAATTGTAAAGGTTAGATAGAATTGGCTGGAAGACCTGCCAAGAGGGCATTGCATTAGTCCAGCCTGGACAGAACAAGAGCTTGAACAAGGAGTTGTGCTGCATGTTTCAAAAGAAAGGGCTTGATCTTCTTAATGTTGAATAAAGCAAATCTGCAGGATCGGACAGTTTTAGCAATGTGGTCTCAGAAAGTCAGCTGATCATCAATCATAACTCCAAGGCTTCTAGCTGTTTTTGAAGGAGTTATGGTTGATGTGCCTAACTTGATGGTGAAATTGTGATGAAACGATGGGTTTGCTGGAATCACAAGCAGTCCTGTCTTGGCAAGGTTGAGTTGAAGGTGATGGTCCATCATCCAGGAAGAAATGTCTGTTAGACAAGCTGAGATGCGAATAGCTACCGTCGGATCATCAGGATGGAATGAGAGGGAGAGTTGAGTGTCATCAGCATAGCAGTGGTAGGAAAAGCCATGTTTCTGAATGACAGAACCTAATGATGCCATGTAGACAGAGAAGAGAAGTGGTCCGAGAACTGAGCCCTGAGGCACCCCAGTAGTTAGATGTTGTGACTTGGACACCTCACCTCTCCAAGATACTTTGAAGGACCTATCTGATAGGTAAGACTCAAACCATTGAAGTGTGGTTCCTGAGAAGCCTTTTGCCAGTAGGGTTGATAGGAGGATCTGGTGGTTAACCGTGTCAAAAGCAGCGGACAGATCAAGCAGGATAAGTAATGAAGATTTGGATTCTGCTCTTGCCAGTCTCAGAGCTTCAACAACTGAGAGCAAGGCCGTCTCAGTTGAATGTCCACTTCTGAAGCCAGATTGGTTGCTGTCAAGGAGGTTGTTGTGTGTGAGAAATGTAGAGACTTGGTTGAACACAGCTCGTTCAAGTGTTTTTGCAATGAAAGGAAGAAGGGAAACTCGTCTGTAGTTCTCTAAAAGAGATGGGTTGAGGTTGGGTTTCTTAAGTAGTGGCGTTATACGTGCCTGTCTAAATGATGAGGGAAAAACACCAGTGTGGAGGGATGTGTTGATGATGTGAGTGAGTGCAGGTACAACTGCAGGAGAAATGGCTTGAAGGAGATGAGATGGAATAGGATCAAGCGGGCAAGTAGTAGGGTGATTAGAAAGGATGAGCTTTGAGACTTCTGCCTCAGAGAGTGAAGAGAAAGATGTAAATGAGTGTAAGTTTGCTGGTGAGATGAGCTTGACTGATTGTGGTGTGGAAAATTGTGCACTAATGTGTTTAATTTTATTAATGAAAAACGTTGCAAAGTCGTCAGCTATTAGAGATGAAGCAGGAGGGTGAGGAGGAGGACAAAGAAGTGAGGAAAATGTTTTAAAAAGCATGCGAGAGTTAGATGAATTGTTAATTTTGTTATGGTAGTATGTCATTTTAGCAGTGGAGACCTTAGCAGAGAAAGAAGATAGGAGTGTCCTATACACATTAAGGTCAGTTGTATTTTTAGACTTGCGCCACACCCTTTCAGCAGCTCTAAGCTTAGAACGGTGTTCGCGTAGAACATCAGATAACCAAGGGGCAGAAGGGGTGTTACGGGCTGGCCTGGAAGATAAGGGGCAAACAGTGTCTAAACAAGATGTAAGCGTGGAGCAGAAAGTATCAGTAGCACTGTTAGCATCCAAAGATGCAAACAGTTTAGGTGAAGGAAGTGAAGATGAAACCATTGCAGATAGCTGGGAGGGTGAAAGTGTGCGTAGGTTACGTCGAAAGATGACATGTGGAGGGGTAAGTGATGTGTCAGGGACCATGTTGAGGTTAAGAGTGAGGAGGAAGTGATCCGACGTGTGCAGTGGAGTAACCAGAACATGATCAGTAGAGCAGTGTCGTGTATAAATAAGGTCCAGTTGGTTGCCTGATTTGTGAGTAGCAGTAGTTGACTCTCGGTTGAGATCAAAAGAGGCAAGCAGAGTGTGGAAATCAGCAATCAGAGGTTTATCTAGGTGGATGTTGAAATCTCCAAGCATAACTAGGGGAGTACCATCCTCAGAAAAGGTTGAGAGCAAGACATCTAATTTATCCAAAAAGTTGGACCCAGTGGTCCTGGGGGTCGATAGACAACTACAAAATGTATTTTAAAAGGGTAGGTAACAGTAACTGAATGAGATTCAAAGGAGCTGTTGATACCTAAAGGTGGTAAAGAATTAAATTTCGAATCATTAGAGATGAGCAGACCAGTACCTCCACCTCTTCCAGTCAAACGGGGGAAGTGGGAAAATGAGAAATTATTGGAGAGTGCTGCAGGTGTAGCAGTGTCCTCTGGTTTGATCCAGGTCTCTGTTAGGGCCATGAGATTAAGCTTTGAATGACTAATAATAGAAGTAATGAAATCGGCTTTGTTTACAGCAGACTGGCAATTCCAGGGACCAATAGAAAAAGAAAGTAGTGTATTAGCAGATATAGGCAAAGTGTGCAGATTGTTAAGATTGCGCTGTCTACATTGTGTGATGTGTGGTTTGCGAGTGGTAGTGATAGTTGGGATCTGGAAACACATAGTAAGATTTGGTTATAAACAAAAAACAACTCAAACAGAAATGAAACAAGAGAAAGAAAAAGAGATTAATCAAAACAATACTTATATTCCCTGCCGGTGTCCCTGCCCGGTGGAGTCGCACGGTAGAGTCGATGGTCTTTACACTCTTCGGTCTTCACACGAGGAGGCCTAACTGGAGGGCTGCCGCGACCGCTGCCGTGGTATAGTGATCTTTTTTGAACCTGACAAAACGGAAATTGAATTCAGCTGAACGCACTTTACTGTTTATCACAACAAAGGTCTAAGCAAGCGTAAAATAGATAGAGTAAAATTTATACTCTATGTATACATTTTTTCTTTATATCTAATTTATATGATAGAGTTATATTATATTATAATGTAATATAAAATATTATATTACTTGAGTAAAAGTCTTAAAAGTATGTGATATTTATTGTACTTAAGTACAAAAGGTATTTTTAAAATCTTAAATGTACTTAAGTATTGAAAGTAAAAGTACAAGTAAATGAAATTAAAACAGCCACCAGGTGACAGCAAGTGAATGTTAATGAGTGAGTCATTGAGATTCAACCGATTCATTCAAACGGCTGATTTATTCAGAAACAAAGCATTTGACTGTGTTAATAAGTGAATCACTGAATCATTTATTCAACTGATTCATTCAAAAAGTTGATTCATTCAACTAAGTAAACCGTCCATAAGAGACGCATTACGGTGCTAAAACAACCACTGATTGCCAAAATGTTGAGGTCAAACAAAACATTTTCAATACAATATAATTCAATTCAATTCAATTCAAAATTTATACAAGACATAGTCAACCAGATGATGAACATTATTAACAGCAATTATTATATGATGTAATCACACTTGTAGCAATATTTGTTAGTTCTGTATGTTGTTTCAGGGTTAGCATCATCTGGGGTCCACTGAGGGATCAGCATCATCTCTTCTCAGGTGTTCTGGATCCAGACTGGAGCTTGTGTAAATTCTAGTATGTAAATCTATGTAAATCCCGTGGCAAAACAGAGAAACAAATAGAGACATAACTAGTGCAGCTGCTGTCCCAACAAATTAAAATTAATTAGTTTAACCAAAGATAAAGAGTAAGAATGCGCAATTGATCAGATGCAACTGCAGTCACAATTTATGAGATGCATTATTTGAATGCTTGGCAAAAGAGATGCGTTTTTAATTTAGATTTAAACAGAAAAGTTTGCCTGAACCCCGAACATTATCAGGAAGGCTATTCCAAATGTGAAAAAGCTCTACCTCCTTTAGTAGACTTTGCTATCCTAGGAACTACCAAAGTCCAGCATTTTGTGACCTTAGGATATATATAAACCTATGTTAATTCATAAAGAATTTTTAAAGTCAAACCGGTTTGTCATGAGAGAAGCTGGTAATGCTGTTTGTGGAGTTGTTTAATCCTCCTCTGCTGTTTTATTTCAGTTAATTTCATCTAAGGCTGTGACTCGAAGTCAGTTGTAGTTTTGTTTCTTGTTCACTCCTTCAGTGATTTTGCTTGTTAACAGCAGGTGTTCATAAGTGTCTGAGTTCTCTCATTAGTTTTCAATTACTCTCTCTAAAAGACTATATTATAAACTAATGTAAGTACTAGTGAATGAGGGTGTGGGCTGTGATTTCAGACACAATCTCAGTGTGTCGAATCTGAGGCTACTTTCTCAAAAAACAAAGATTAGATCTAATACAGTTATTCACAAGATATTGTAAGGAAACTTACTGTTAATCATTTAAAAGGTTCTTACTGTTTCATTTTTACAGTCTTTTACCGTTAAAATCACAATTTTTTTTTAAGTGTAGGTAACATCTTTCGAATTTCTTTTTTTTTGTTTTACAGTGCAACACAAAGAAATTAACAACAGGATTAATAGCATGGTAACTGCTAGAAAAATACTGAAGCATATCTTTAAGTGAAAATATTAAATTAAACTTTACAAAAGAGGTAAACAAAAATGTAAAATTTTACATAGAGAATTGTGCATTGTGTTGTGTTGTGTTTTGCAAAAAGAATTTTATGAAATTGAAATCTGAGTCAAAGGAAGAACCATGCTTTCTTCCAAGGAATGCTATCAAAATAAAAAATAAATTGTCCAGAAAGATTTACATCTGGGGGATGTATATACTATATAATAATGTAACAATCCATTTATATATCTACAAATTTTTTTATCACAAAGACAAACAGATGTATTTTTGGCGGGAGCTGCTGCCATGGTAATATCAGAGCTCCATTGATCATGGCTTTTCATAGTCAGCCTACTCAGAGTTACACAGTTCAGCTGTTCTGAACCTGAAAACTCAAGAGTTTCCCATCTCAGAGTAAGTCAACTCAGAGTTCAAGTTTTAACTCAGAGTTGGTTGAACCTCCTTATTGAACTGGGCCCCAAGTGTGTCTCATCATCCCATTGTCTTGTCCTGTGTATAAATAGTGTTCCAGTTTAGAGTTCCTTTGTCAGCTGTTAAATGTCTTGAGTTCGTGAGAGTTCCACTGTCTTTTAATCAAAATTGCATGTTGAAGAAATCTCCTGTGTCTCCTTGCTCCTCGATCCCAGTGTTTACCGGATCAGTAATGAGGAGACTACTTTTTTTTTTTTTAAACAGAATTCAAAGATCTAGCTGGAAGAGGAAAACCACACAAAATCGAACAATTTCCATACTCCAGTATAGTACAATCATTTAAAAATACATCCAAAACAAAAATAATACCATACCACTTGTCAAGAAAATGAGATTCACAAAGGATTCAAATATTGGAATTATTCCAAAGAATTTCGTTGTGTGGAGAAAAGTTGTGCACATAAAACATTTTCCAAGCAAGTAAAGTTTGTTTGTGAAAATTAGAGAGATAAATCTGTAAATTAGAAGGGATGAAATTGCATTTTAAAAAGATAATCTAGACCACCTAATCTACAAAATATAGCATTGGGGATATAGTACCAAACAATTAATTCTAAATAAACAAATTCTTTGAAATCCAAAACTTCCAATCCACCAATGTTAATACAGCTTCTTTTTTTTTTTCTTTTTTTTTTTCTTTTTTTTTTTTTAATGCTTTATTTTTTTTTTTAATGCTTTATTAATTCAATGCCACAAGAACATGAGGTATTACTGTCACAGTGTCTGGGTTGTGTTCCCTGGGTTTCCACTAGGTGTCCTCAGTTCCCACAGTGTTTATCATTTATCACTTCCTGTCTCCTTATTTGGTCACCTTCCTCCTTGTTTAGTTAATTGATTGTTCCCCACCTGTCTCCTGTTTCCCCATCATCCTTTTGTGTATTTATACCTGGTCTGTCTGAGTCTTAGTCACGGAGTCCTTGTTTAGTGTTAAACGTTAATTCATGTCCGTCAATGCCTTGTCTTGCCTTGCCTTGCCTCGTTTATGTTATGTTTGGATTTACCGGTTTTGACCCTGCCTGGACTGTGTATTCTCTTTGGATTACCCCTTATTAAAGACATACTCGCAATTGGTTCTCTCTCCTGTGTTTTCCATAACACCGAACGTGACAGAAGGACTCCGTCCCTACAAGAGCCAGCGGTATGTCGGCTTATGTCTCCTCCCCAGCCACAGTGCGGGAGAGGAGTGGATTTGAAGGAACTCGCCTGGTGGTTTTCCGGGGAACCAGAGGAGGTCGCCGAGGAGGGAGTGGTCGAGAGGATACTCAGCACCGCTCTCAACCAGGGCCGCCCTTCGACCCGGGGCTCGTGTGGGATGGATTAGAACCACCGTCTCACCATGGCGGACGGAGAGGAGAGAGGAAGCGCACGTCCGCCACAGTGGCGTCACTGCCCATGATGGCCGCTAGTCCAGCGCCACGGTGCAAGATGGCCGCCAGCTCAGCGCCAACGCCCAAGAGGGCCGCTGACTCATTCTTGGACTATTTCGCTACGCTGTCCAAGATCCTAGAGATTCCCAAGACGGTTGACGTCATGGCTGCTGAGCCAGCGCCACAGCACAAGATGGCCGCCAGCCCAGAGCCACAGCACAAGATGGCCGCCAGCCCAGAGCCACAGCACAAGATGGCCGCCAGCCCAGCGCCACAGCACAAGATGGCCGCCAGCCCAGCGCCACAGCACAAGATGGCCGCCAGCCCAGCACCACAGCACAAGATGGCCGCCAGCCCAGCGCCACAGCACAAGATGGCCGACTCAACGCCTGAGTCTCCAGACAAGGTGTCACCGACTCGCCAAGAGAGAGGGCGGAGGAGGAGGAGACAGGCGTCTACCGTTCCTCAAAGCCCAGAGGACGTTCCCGAGGCGGTGCCCGATGCTGTTCCGGAGACCGAGGCGGTGCCCGATGCTGTTCCGGAGGCCGAGGCGGTGCCCGATGCTGTTCCGGAGGCCGAGGCGGTGCCCGATGCTGTTCCGGAGGCCGAGGCGGTGCCCGATGCTGTTCCGGAGGCCGAGGCGGTGCCCGATGCCGAGGCGGTGCCCGATGCTGTTCCGGAGGCCGAGGCGGTGCCCGATGCTGTTCCGGAGGCCGAGGCGGTGCCCGATGCCGAGGCGGTGCCCGATGCTGTTCCGGAGGCCGAGGCGGTGCCCGATGCCGAGGCGGGGCCCGATGCGGTTCCGGAGGCCGAGGCGGTGCCCGATGCGGTTCCGGAGGCCGAGGCGGTGCCCGATGCTGTTCCGGAGGCCGAGGCGGTGCCCGATGCCGAGGCGGTGCCCGATGCCGAGGCGGTGCCCGATGCTGTTCCGGAGGCCGAGGCGGTGCCCGATGCCGAGGTGGAGGCCGAGGCGGTGCCCGATGCCGAGGTGGAGGCCATTCCCGATGTGGTGCCCGAGGCCGCTCCCGATGCGGTGCCCGAGGCCGCTCCCGAGGCCGTGACCGAGGCAGTGCCCGAGTCCGTTCCAGAGGCGGTGCCCGAAGCCGAGGCGTCTCAAGTCTCCACAGGCAGTCCAGAGTCGAGTCAGGTTCCAGTTGACCCTCCAGAGGCGAGTCAGGGGCCAGTGAACTCTCCAGAGTCGAGTCAGGTGCCAGTGACCTCTCCAGAGTCAGGGCCAGTCACCGTTGAACTTTCAGAGTTAAGTCAAGTCACTGGGTGGTCTGCTGCTCCGCCCTGTTGGACTCCGGCATCGACCACAGGGGCGTGGTGGTCATCTGCTCCACCCTGGAGGACTCTGGCCTTGACCACAAGGGTGTGGTGGTCTTCCGCTCCGCCCTGGGGGGCTTCCGCTCTGACCACACGGACGTGGTGGTCTTCCGTTCCGCCCTGGGGGGCGTTTGCCCTGACTACACGGTTGTGGTGGTCTTCCGCTCCGCCCTGGAGGACTCTGGCCTTGACCACAAGGGTGTGGTGGTCTTCTGCTCCGCCCTGGGGGGCTTCATGTTTTTTTTTTTTTCTCCTTTTGTTTTTGTGTTAATGTCGGTCCCTGTTCCTTTCTGTTAGTCTGGCCCTCCGTCCCTCCCCCTGAGCCTCCACCTGTCCGCCTCCCTCCTGGTCTCTGTTTTGTGTCTGTCTTGGAGCGTCTGGGAGCCGCTCCTTAGTAAGGGGGTACTGTCACAGTGTCTGGGTTGTGTTCCCTGGGTTTCCACTAGGTGTCCTCAGTTCCCACAGTGTTTATCATTTATCACTTCCTGTCTCCTTATTTGGTCACCTTCCTCCTTGTTTAGTTAATTGATTGTTCCCCACCTGTCTCCTGTTTCCCCATCATCCTTTTGTGTATTTATACCTGGTCTGTCTGAGTCTTAGTCACGGAGTCCTTGTTTAGTGTTAAACGTTAATTCATGTCCGTCAATGCCTTGTCTTGCCTTGCCTTGCCTCGTTTATGTTATGTTTGGATTTACCGGTTTTGACCCTGCCTGGACTGTGTATTCTCTTTGGATTACCCCTTATTAAAGACATACTCGCAATTGGTTCTCTCTCCTGTGTTTTCCATAACACCGAACGTGACAATTACATATTCACATAATCAAATTAACATTAGCTACCAGAGAAAAGAGAGCGAGAGAGAAAAAGAGAGAGAAATAAAGTTACATACATTTCAATGATTTCAGAGCATTACATGTTTTCAGTGCTTTTTTGTTTTACTGTTTGTTCCAAGAGATTGATATATAATTTGAAGTCATTTATAAAATGTACAAAATTTGGTTGTACAAAACATTGAGCCCACTTTTTCTTATGTATATGGAATTTTCCTAACAAAATAAACAATTGTATAATATGTTGTTCTTTACTATTCAATTTTTTGTTTTCTGTATAAAAAATTACATCAAATATACAAATTTCTATCATACCTTCAATTTTTCTGTTAATATAGAATTCCAAATCTTTCCAAAATAATCTTGAGTAAATACAATGAAAAAAAAGATGTAAGATAGTTTCTTTTTCTTGACCACAAAATTCACAAGAATGTGAAATATTAAGCTTAATTCTTTCCAAAACATGCTTAGCAGGATAAATTCTATGGAGTATTTTGTAAGACACTTCCTTAATTTTGTTATTGATACAAAACTTATTTGGCAGTTTCCACGCTTTAACCCAAGAGATATTACCAAATAAAGATGACCAAAAAAATCTTGCTGCAGGTAAGGAGACAGAGCAAAGAGCATTTCTTATAATCTTGTTGCTACACTGTTGTTTTAAAACATCAGTCTTTTCAATGAAAATGTTACCAAAAGGATTAACCATGCTGATTTCTTCTAAGTTACAGTTTTTTAAAAGTAACAACAGAGTGTCTTTGGAATTGCATCAAAAACAATCGCAAATTCTCTTGGTTTAACTGGTAATTGGAATTTCTGAAGAAATTCAGTATACGATAACAAGTATCCATGGGAATTAACTAACTGTCTTACTAAAATAATACCTTCCTTGAACCAAGTATGATAGAATAAAGATTTGTTTTTAAATAATATGTCTTTGTTGTTCCATATGAAATAGCTGTGGGGTGAAAAATTGTGCTTATAAACCAACTTTCACGCTAACAGGGCTTGTCTGTGAAAACCGGCCAATTTAACAGGAATTTTGTCAACAGAAAAATTACATTTTAACAAAAAGTCTATGCCTCCAAGAGTATTAAATATATAATTAGGAAATGCATTCCAAGGACTTTCTCTATTCTTCATAAACTCTATCAACCACTTAATTTTAAAAGTGTCATTGAGACTATTATAATCTAAGACCTCCAGTCCGCCTTGCTCTTTAGGATTACAAATTACCTCCTTTTTTAAATAATGCAGTTTTTTCCTCCAAATAAAATTATAAAGAATCTGATCTAGATCTTTAATAATCTTGGGAGGCACATCTAATGATAATGACGTATAAACAGATCTAGATATACCTTCCGCCTTTGACAATAAAACCCTCCCAAATATCGAAATGTCCCTCAATAACCATAAATTAAATTTTTTTTCTTTTTAGTTTTTTTCAATAATTGGTTCAAAGTTTAACTGACTCCTTTGTTTTTCATTTTTACAAATTATTACACCTAAATATGTTAATTTATGTTTAACTGGAATATTTTCTATTTCTGAAGAGGAGCAATCTTTAAGGGGAAATAATACAGATTTATCTAAATTCATTTTAAGGTCTGAAACACCAGTGAATTCCTCAATGTATCTTATTATCTTTGGTACTTCAAATTTGTTTTTCAGAAACACTGCAGTGTCATCAGCAAACTGGCTAAGTTTGAATTGTACACCTAAAGCTGTGGTACCATTAAACTGATTTCGTTTTATATGTAATGCTAAAACCTGAGTAACTAACAAAAATAAAAAAGGAGAGAGAGGGCATCCTTGCCTAATACCACGATGAATATCAAATCTTTGTGAGGTGCCATGCGCAAGTTTGACAGAACTATTACACCCACTATACAATGTTTTGACTGCTTTCAAAAACATATCTCCAAAACCAAACAATTTAATCACTTTGAAAATAAAATTATGAATCACTGTATCAAATGCTTTATAAAAATCAATAAATAAAATAAAACTATCATCCTCGATAAAGTGATTATAATCAATCATATCTAATACTAGCCTAATATTATCCCTGATATGACGGCCTTTCATAAACCCAGACTGTTCTATATCAATTATTTTGTCTAAACCTTGCTTCAATCTTCTAGCAAAAATCATTGCATACAATTTACTGTCATTATTTAATAAACTAATAGGCCTCCAATTTTCAATGAATAACTTGTCTTTTTTAGGTTTGGGAATCAATGTTATAATTCCTTGTTTTAATGAAGCAGGCAATTGTCCATTTCGTATAGCTTCCACAAATACTAACAATACAAAAGGTGAAAGTTCTTTAGAAAAAGTCTTATAAAACTCACTGGTTAGCCCGTCATTGCCTGGAGATTTGTTATTCTTTAATAAGTTAATGCACTCTCTCAACTCTTCACTATCTATTTCTTTATCACAATTATTCTGAAAGTTCTGGTCTATTTTTTTGGTATCACTCACTAAATTATTTAAAAAGGTATCCATATTTGAAGTAGCTGATATAGGAGAATACAAATTACTAAAAAAATGAGCAACATATTTTGAAATAACTGAAGAATTATCTACTAGTATGTTGTTAATCATTAATTTAGAAATTGAGGCAAAATCATGGTTTCTTTTTTCAAGGCCAAAAAAATATTTTGTATTTTTTTTCCCCTTTTTCTAACCATTTAAGTCTAGTTCTAACAAATGCTCCTCTTGCTTTATCCTCATAGATCTTATCTAATTCAATTTGCAATAAATCCAATTTTTGTAACTCACAATCAGTTAACATGTCCTTCTTCTTTTTACACAAATTAAAAATATCCTCAATAATAGATTTTTCCTTAATATTTGTATTCTTTGTTTCTAATTTTCCTTGATTAATAAATGCCTTTCTAATATCAAACTTCATTAATTCCCAATACTTTCCATATGATTTTTCTAACTCTGCAATGTCTTTATATTTTTCAATAATACTTTTAATTTTTTCCTTTAAACATTCATTTTCAAGAAATTTGTTATTCAATTTCCAATAGCTGGCATGCTTTTTAACTAATTTTTCTTGTACTATATTTATTTTTATAAAAATTCCTTTATGATCTGTCATTATGCAAGGTTCTATCAATACAGAGGTCACATTATTAGTTAAATCATTAGACACTAACCAATAGTCAAATCGAGAATGAAGAGATGAGTCCTTATTACTCCATGTATATTCTTCCTTGTCTGGATTTTTGCTTTGCCACACATCAATAAGACCCAATCTTAAACATACATTATCCAATTCACTAGAAGGGCCTGGTCTAGTTCTCTTAAGAGTGCTCTCTCGTACTGCGTCTTAGCTAAGACGCTACGGGAAAAGTCTCTTTTCACGAAATACTGAAGCAAAAAATTATCCTTAATTTTGTATTTTTGTAAAGCGCATTTGCAGCAGTACACAGCCATAGGTGAGACGGCTCGTTCGCTAATTGGCTTGTTCTGCGGCAACTGCACAGCCTATCGAGCGCAGGCTGATGCAACATCAGACCAATCAGACCTTCTTGCCACTTCCCGCCGAAACGGGTGTGGCTCATCCTATAAAAGGAGCTCGAAAAGGCTGACTCACCTGATTTTTCATCTCTTCAGCGAAGCTCACGCATCGCTGGATCACGAGGAAGCAAGCGCCGTCTGGAAGAGCATATCAGCAGGACGAGCCATCCTGAAGCCGCTGGCACCACCGCCTTCCACTGCCGTTCCTGCTGCGCTATCCGGCGCCCATATCCTTTACAATCCTTGTTCTGTAATATTCTGTGTGTGTGTTCGCCCTGCGACGCACATTCACAAAAGAGCTGCGTCTTTTTAAAGATGCCTTCGTGCGGCTCGTGCAGAACCCCGCTCAGCGAAGGAGATCGTCACGTCATCTGCGTCTCCTGTCTGGGTGAAGACCATGCAGCGCTCGCGCTCGCTGATGGCGGATGCCCTCATTGAGAGTTGATGCCTATGGTGACTCTGAGGACTCACCTGGCATTCTTCTCGAAGTCTAAGTCCGCTGCACAGGCCATGGGACGGGTTATGGCTTCCGCTACGGTGGCTGAGAGGCATTTGTGGCTGACGCTTTCTGACATCAAGGAGTCTGAGCGCGCTGCGTTTCTTGACGCTCCGCTAACTCCTGCCGGCCTCTTTGGATCTTCCGTCAACGAGTTTGTGGAGAGATTCGCCGAGGACCAGAAAGCTTCACAGGCGTTCAAGCACTTCTTGCCGAAGCGCTCCAGTTCTGCAGCTAGCCGCTCTAGACCGGCCCCACAGAGCTCTCAGTCACGCCCACTGCCTCCTGCTGCGCCATCACGACAGCGTCAGCAACGCAGCTTGGGACCCCGTTCTCGCTCTTCGAACCGTCGCCCCGCGCCGCGGGAGCCGCGGCAGAGGATTGCGGTGAAGCTAGAAGCCCCGAAAGCATCCTAGCACTGCTGGGAAAGCGCCGGTGTTCGAGTTCCGCTGCGGCCGAGCTCTCACCCAAGCGCGCCGCTGTTGCAGTTCCAAGAGTTGTGCTGCCTCAGTGTCTTCTGCAATGCGCAAGCCTGCACGAGTGCCCGCTTGCCTGCACACAAAAGCCGTTATCACGGCTACCCAGATGTTTCACAAAAAGAGTGTTTTTTCTGGTGTTCCGGCCACGGCCGATGGTGCTATAAATGTTGTGACGATGCCCACTCCTCAGTGCCCATCTCCGTATGTAAGCACAGCCCTACACACAGGGCCTGCGCCCATAATGTCGACTCAAGTCGGTCGTGCACACTACATAGTAAACGTGCCCACCCCTCAGTGCCCACAATTACTATGTCACACGCGTCATGTGGTTTCTGTAAAAACGAAACCCGTGCACGCTCGTCCGGCCACGGCCGATAGTGCTTTAAATGCAGTGACGATGCCCACTACCCAGTTCCCATCCCCGCATGTAAGCACAGCCCTGCACACAGGGCTAGCGCACATAAGATCGACACAGATCGGTCGAGCGCGCCACATAGTAAACATGCCCACTTCCCAGTGCCCACATACACTATGTCACTTACGGCGCGGGGCTTCTGTAAAAACGAGGCCCGTGCACGTTCATTCTGCACAGGCAGACGGCGAGTTGAAAGTGGTAAAAGTGCACACATGCAGCCCACAGTTACTCGCAGATATATCGAGTCCCACGGGACCCGCTCAGCCTCCCTCCAGTCGGTTAAGCGCCGGAACGGGGTCGAGGATGAGCGATCTGCCCGCTGTGATCAGCGCGCTCCCCGCCTCAGATGCGCAGCACACTCGAGCGCCGCCGTTGCCCAGTCAACAGAGCGCGTGTCGCATCCAGCCCTTAGCCATTCATGCAGATGCATGGTCAGCGCTTCCAGGGGTTTCGGATTGGGTGCTAGGCATTATAAAGAGAGGCTACTCGCTACAGTTTTCTCGACGCCCACCGCGCTTTTCAGCGCGCGTCGAAACTATGGTCAAAACAGAAGTAGCACACATACTTCGGGCCGAAATATCAAAACTGTTGAGCAAAGGGGCTGTAGAGCCTGTGTCTCAAGCTCAAAGCGAGGGGGGGCTGTACAGCAGATACTTTCTGATGCCCAAGAGAGACGGGGGTCTCAGGCCCATACTGGATCTAAGACAGCTGAACAAGGCATTGATGAAACGCAGTTTCAAAATGCTCACGACCAGGAAGCTCCTCGCGCAGATTCGCAGAGGGGACTGGTTCATGTCAATAGATCTAAAGGACGCGTATTTTTAAATACAGATAGCGTCAAACCACAGGCGGTTTTTGAGATTCGCCTTCGAGGGCCAGGCATACCAGTTTGCAGTCCTGCCATTTGGCTTGTCCGTAGCTCCTCGTACGTTTACGAGGTGCATGGATGCAGCGCTCGCTCCTCTCAGACTCAGAGGCATACGAGTGCTGAATTATTTGGACGACTGGCTGGTGCTGGCCCGATCACGAGTGGAGCTCGTGGACCACAGGGCCATTTTACTCGATCACCTCGAGAAGCTCGGCCTCAGTGTCAATTGGGCGAAGAGTTCGCTGAACCCCAGTCAGACGATCCTGTTTCTGGGTATAGTTCTGAACTCGTGTTCCATGACGGCGCGACTGTCACCACAGCGCACGATGGGCATTCAGCGCGCAGCGAGTTCTTTCCGCTGCGGCGCGACTGTGTCGCTCAAACACTGTCAAAAGATGCTGGGTCTCATGGCCTCAGCATCTCCGGTTCTGCGGCTGGGCCTGCTCCGCATGCGCCCCCTGCAGTTCTGGCTGAAGGCTTGGGTGCCGCGCAGAGCGTGGGCGTCTGGCCGGCTGCATTTCAAGGTCGATCAGGGCTGTGTTGCGGCTCTAGCACATTGGACAGCGAACGGCAGGTACCGATCAGGTGTAAGCCTGGGGACTTCCCCGAGTGTGAAAATGGTGTCGACGGACGCCTCCACTTCGGGATGGGGAGCGCTGCTCGGAAACATGTCCGTGGTATCCTACATAAATCGCCAGGGCGGTCTCGGGTCCCGAAACCTGTGCAGGCTGACAGAACGCCTCCTGATTTGGGCTCAACGCAATGTGCGCTCGCTGAGAGCAGTGCATGTGCCTGGACTGCAGAATCTGGGTCCAGACAGGCTGTCCAGAGGCAATGTCCCTACGGGCGAATGGTCTCTACACCCGCAAACAGTCCAGCTGTTGTGGGAGAGATTTGGCATGGCGGAGGTGGACCTCTTTGCGTCCCACGAAAACGCTCACTGCCCCACGTTCTTTTCCAAGAACGAAAGCGCGCTGTCACGGAAATGGCCGTGCTGCCTGCTTTATGTGTTCCCTCCCGTCTCCCTCCTTCCGCAGGTGATAGAACGGGTGAGAGAAACGAGATGTTCAATACTGCTTGTGGCACCTCTTTGGAAGAACCAACCATGGTTCCCAGATTTGATGCAATTAGCAGATGTCGCCCCATGGCAGGTACCGTTGAGGAGAGATCTCCTCTCGCAGGCAAAGGGCTCGATTTGGCACCCTCAACCGGAGTTGTGGTCCCTCCATGTATGGGCACTCAACGGTTACCCGCTGATCTCGCAGTGGGAGTGCTAAATACCATCACTCAGGCTAGAGCTCCGTCGACACGACGTCTGTATGCCTCGAAGTGGTCGGTGTTCTCCAGCTGGTGCACAGCTCGAGGTTATTCACCCCTTAGTTGTGAGGTGACGGAGGTCCTCTCCTTCCTACAGGAGCTGTTGGATAAGGGCAGAGCCCCATCCACGCTCAAAGTTTATGTGGCGGCCATCGCGGCGTTTTCTGAAACGGCGTCCGGTCAGTCAATAGGAAGGAACGATTTAGTCATCCGGTTCCATAGAGGAGCTAGGAGGCTGAATCCTCCCAGACCTCCGTCAGTCCCTATGTGGGACCTCGCGGCGGTTTTGGAGGCCTTGAAGGGTCCCCCTTTTGAGCCTATCCAATCGGTTAGCCTTCAGCATCTGTCGTTCAAGACAGTATTCTTGTTGGCTATCGCTTCTGTGAAGCGTGTGGGTGATTTGCACGCGCTCTCGGTGAGCCAGTCGTGCTTGGAGTTTGGGCCCAATGACTCAAGGGTCATACTCAAACCTAGGCACGGTTATGTGCCGAAATCCCTCAACACACCGTTTCGGGCTCAGGTTATTGCCCTGTCTGCCCTGCCGGTGTCAGGGGAGGATGGAGACTCGAGTCTTCTTTGCCCTGTCAGGGTTTTAAGAGCTTATGTGTCTCGCTCTGCTGCCTTTCGGCAGACGGAGCAGCTATTTGTCTCGTTCGGTGGACGTTCCAAGGGAATGGCTGTTTCGAGACAGACTCTATCCAGATGGATAGTTGACGCCATAGCGTTAGCTTACGCTTCCAGGGGCCTTCAGTGCCCGTTGGGCGTCAGAGCACACTCCACAAGAGGCGTCGCCTCGTCGTGGGCGTGGTCTACTGGGATCTCCTTGCAGGATATATGTATGGCGGCGGGTTGGGCCTCGCCGTCTACATTTATCAGGTTCTATAGAATCAGGGCCCTGAGGGGAATTCTGAGTTCATGAGCGCTATGCGCTGCCGACTGTTATATGGGCAGTATTGCGTAAGACCCGCATTGCCACATTGGTCAGGCCTTGCCTCGGCTGTGTGATGTCATATTGCCGCATCTACGGATGCTGCTAGATATGGGACGGAGGGCTTTCCCCCTTTTCTGTCCCGGACTCTCTGTGAGTCCCTCAGGTGACTGTGCACTGTAAATCCTGGGCGTTGCTTCAGGTTTATTGGTGTGTGATCCCTGCGCGCACGGCGTTTTACATCGGGTTCTCGTAGCATCTTAGCTAAGACGCAGTACGAGAGAGCTCTCGTAAGAGAACGTACTCGGTTACTAAACGTAACCTCGGTTCTCTCTAGAAGAGCGAACGAGTACTGCGTTCTCTGCCGTGCGTACGATTCACTTTGGCTCGCTTCGGCGATGAAATAAATCAGGTGAGTCAGCCTTTTCGAGCTCCTTTTATAGGTTGAGCCACACCCGTTTCGGAGGGAAGTGGCAAGAAGGGCGCGAAGCGCCCTTATTGGTCTGATGTTGCATCAGCCTGCGCTCGATAGGCTGTGCAGTTGCCGCAGAACAAGCCAATGAGCGAACGAGCCGTCTCGCCTATGGCTGTGTACTGCTGCAAATGCGCTTTACAAAAATACAAAATTAAGGATAATTTTTTGCTTCAGTATTTCGTGAAAAGAGACTTTTCCCGTAGCGTCTTAGCTAAGACGCAGTACTCGTTCGCTCTTCTAGAGAGAACCGAGGTTACGTTTAGTAACCGAGTACGTTGTAGGAGGCCATCTATCAATGGTTTCATTAAACACAGTATTGAAATCTCCTCCCCAAATAACTTGGGCTGAAGGATAAAGGGAAATAAAATGCTGAATCCTAGATTCAATATTTGAAAAAAGGATTCCGTTGTTTACTTTGTTATTGGTGGCATAACAATTGACTACTACAAAATGTTCGTTATCCTTATTTAACACAAGCAATATCCATCTACCACAGTCATCTTCTTCATAGTTTAATATTTGCCCTGTAAATTTATCTTGTAAAATAGAGACCCACGCTGAGCGGTTGCTGCCAAATGACAACCAAATCTCTTTTCCCCACTGATTTTTCCAAAACACAGCATCTGAAGAACATGCGTGCGTTTCCTGAATTAAACAAAAATCTACACTTTTCCCTTTGCAATACAAAAATAAAGCTTTTCTCTTCAGAAGATCACGAATACCTCTGGCATTGATAGAAAATAAAGAAAGAGACATAAACGTTCAACGATTAATTGAGAACCACAAGAGTAAATAAACCTTAAACTTTAGACTTTTATATAATGGGATCCTCACAAATGTTCGGCAAAATTATTATTAGTATTTTACAGTTGCAAACATTAGGGAAAGTAAAAAATTAACGAGCACCCAGTTCCAAAAGCATACATTTCTTATTTTCTTTTTTTCCTTTCCCAAACAAAGATTAACATATCTTACAAAACACCGCCAATTGCAGACTGCAACAAGACGATCATAAGTCTATGTAGTACCGTTGCCTTCTTCAAGACAAATCTCTTTACCGTCGACGAAAGCCCTCGCTCCGCTGAAGTATGCATTTCTGCCTTCTTTCCTTGCTCTCTCCACAGTCGGCCAAAGACGATTCCGTGCTTCCATGTCAAAAGATGTCGAGTCCTCCTTGAATCGCAGCCCCTTGGTAGTCAGACACTCGTTGTTTTTTGAGTTTTTCCAGATTAAATCTCTGGCTGTACGGGAAACGAAATTCATGATCACCGATCTTGGTTTCACTCTTCTGCCATCATCCGAAGTTTTAAGCCTGCCAAGCCAATGTGCCACATCCAAACCATCTGCTACCACCCGTTTATCCCCGTCCGTTACCACTGCTTTGCAAACTTCCATGACTCTCATTTTCACGTTTTCATTAGTTTGTTCGGATAGCCCATACAAACGCAGGCACCATCTGCGGCTGTAACGTTCCTGATCATTAATTTTTGTGTTCATCTCCTTCACCTTTTTTTCCAGAAAAGCATTTGCATTTTTCAGCATTTCGTTATCTTTCTGCAGGACCATCACATCATCATGCACTGAGGTGAGAGATTTGCCCAAAGCTTCAATGTTGGAAGAATTCTCTTTAACCATTCTTTCTAGCTGGTCGGATCGTTCATTGATATTCTCAGAGAGAATTCGGATAATATTTTCCTGCACATCATTCAAAGAAAGTTCAGTTTGTTTGGCAGAGGAGTCAACGATATTTTTATGTCTTTTGGGAGGTTGATTTTTGCTTGGTGTGTTCGGACAAGACTGACAACTTCCTCCACTTTTCACTTTACATGCATACGAGTGAGTTTCGTTAAAACTTCTCTTCTCTTTTATAGTATCAACCTCCATCTCTGCGCCAAGATCCTCAGCCATTTTTCGTATTTGTGCAGTGAATCTGATGATTTCGTAATTCAGTAGTCTCGATGCAGCACTCCAACTTCAATATTTATTCAATCTTGGCAACTATTAACAATCTATCAATAGTAGCTAGCAACTTTACAGAATGTATACGAACATTTGTGAGAAATACCCAATTTGTTTCTCAGCTTAGAAAACCACTACTATCCACGGCGCCATCTTGGAGCTCATCATGTTAATACAGCTTGCCATATCTGGCCATATTTCGTTTTCAGCGAATGACGTCACAGGGTGCTGTTCGTGTGATGCACATCAATAAAGTTCTGCGATTCAAAGTGTCATTTTACTTCCTGTTTTCATTTTTTTTCTCATGTGACATCTGAGAAAATTAATCTCGAAAGTAGGAAAGAAAACTTCAGTGTCGCCACGTCAGGATTATAGCGCTAGATAAACACCTGGCTGTAATCCTAAAGACATCACTGAATAACCAGAGCAGAAGATATCAGCTCAGCGTGAGTTTTCTTCAGACATGGAGAGCAAATATAACTTGAAGAGTCCAGGTATGCCATCACATCTTTCCTGCATTATAAACAATAAATCAGTTACGCCTTTAATTTCATGTGTTATGTGCTTTATATGAGACACACTGGACTCTTTAAATGCTATGATCTCGATGATAGCCTCAGTCAGAGCTCATTCATGTGTCCATACTGTGCTGGAATGCGTCTAACTGTTTGCTATGGAGATCAAACAAAATCCTATGCCATTTAAACACAATGGTACGCGAATATTATAATAGTAAAACACCATGGTATTCATGGTACCATCACTGTGCTACCACAGTAACAGTGTTTGGGAAGAAAAAGCAAACGTTGAGACCGTAATTGTAAAAATAATAATAAATATCATTGAGCTCAAACTTTGGAATGCAATAACATTATTATAAACCCCATATGCCCAACAATATGCTAATATTTTTTTACATTATATTCTTGATTTTTACACATTTTCTAGTTAAAAAAAAAATAGTCATTAGGTCTCTGCAGTATGTGTTTCTATTTTGTTTGCTATTAGTTTTTTTAGACTAGTGCTTTTTGCTATTGTGCTAATTGTTATTAATTGTTGGGTTTTTTATTGATTACACCTATTTCTTTCGTTCTTTTTTTTTAGTGCATAGTTGTCTTGCAATAATTTTAGTTCGAGTCATTTGCGATAGGCTTTGTTTTGGTAATTATTTGGGCTTTTGCATGGGTTGAATCTCTAGTGGTTACTTATGATCCCAAGTCAAAAATGTCCACCCTTAAGTCTCTGATGTTTTGTGGGATTTGTGCCCTTTAGATTTGTCGTCTAAGTCTGATCACTTAGAAGAGCGAAAGCGCGTATGATTTGAGAAATCATTCATGTGTGCAGTGCAATCAGCATGAGTGATGCACAAAACTGAATGCATATATTTTCAGTCAAACTTACCTTTGCATACACTACAAATGAATAATTCAGTTTTGTCTTCACATAATTTCCCAAGAGGCTAATATACAAACCAATCTAGTAGAGCTCTACTATAAAACATTGACATTTTAAACTAAAATTCGCCAGCACTAAACTTCTGTTTTTAGTCCATTCAGAGCCCATGGAGTCAGTATATTGAATTTTTGTTAAGAGCACAGTTGAAGGACAGATGAGTGTGGCAGGATCAGCAGCAGTCTTTTGTCTGTTTTTACCGTTTCTTAGCTGTGAAGAGGCTGATGAAAGAGGCAGCAGAGCTCCGGGACCCAACAGAACATTATCACGCTCAGCCACTGGAGGTGAGACACTGCTAATATCATTTAATATTGTTATTATTGTCTTATTAATGTTTCATTTTTTGAAGTATATGATCAGAATGTGCTAGTTTTGATGTTGTTTTTATACTTCTCATGGAGTGAGTGTCTGATGTGAGTGTCCTTTGTTCATCAGGATAACCTGTTTGAGTGGCACTTCTCCGTTCGAGGACCTCCAGACTCTGATTTTGATGGTGGAGTGTATCACGGTCGGATTGTGCTGCCCCCTGAGTACCCCATGAAGCCCCCCAGCATCATTCTGCTCACTGTAAGACCACTTCTGTACTGCTTAAACCAGCTCAGCTCTTAATGCCTCCGCTGTGAGAATGAGACAGTATCTTGAGGAGTGTGTTTTTGTGCTGGTACACTGGTTAGTGACAGCTGACTCCTGAAGCTTTTCATGTACATCATGTCCTGCGCAGTGGTCAGTTCACAGCAGTGATAGAAACGTTTTTATTAAGTTGCGATATTTGCCTCTTTAACTGATTTCCAGGGGCATTTTGACAGTTTTCATGTTTCTGTCAATTTCTTACATTAAAGTTCAGTTAGAATAATAAGTCCCTTTAGGGTCATTACCAATCGAATCAGTTCAACACATTTTTTTGCACTGCAGGAGTGGCGCAGAAGCTGCATTATTTATGTTAATACATCTGAATGCTGCTTTAGATTCGGAGTAATCAGATTCATGTTTTAAAAATAATATTTTGAAAATTGAAATATGACATTTTGTTGTTGTTTTAAATTAAGTAATATTTAAATATGAAGCTAAAACCTCCTGTAGGTGTGGGCAGGTTAATGAGTGAGTCATTAAATCATTCATTCAGGAACGAATCAAGTGACTGAATCAATGATTCCTTAAAAGAAGATAAAAAAAAAATATCAATGCATTATGTGTAATGGTTCTGTTCTGGTTTTGTTTTAAACTACAATATTGTGTTCATAGCTTTTTTTCAGCTGCTTACACAAAATCTTTACTTGTTAGACAGTTTCTGAAAGCTGACATCAGAAGCACACACCAAATCTGCAAAATCATACGCTAATTCTCGGCCTTTGACTCCGTTTTCAATTTCAGAAAACACTTTGCAAAACACAACACAATTCTCTGTGTAACACACAAAAATCTAACAGGAATTAATATGATGGCAAAGGTGTTTACAAATGTTGCCTTTTGAGATGTGTTTGTGATATTTTGAATCGAGTGCATTTTGCATTTTGTGTGTGCAATTCTTGGATTTGTGTGTAAAGTTTTGAAAAAAATAGGCAAGGTTTTGAAAATATGTGAAAGCAGTTAAAAAAAGCTGCAAGATCACAAATCACGACTCACAATATTAATTTATTCTTTATTGAACTACTGGATAAAATCATTATTAAGTTTGCAATCATGCAGATATTTGCTTTTTTTCTTGTGATACTGCTTAACTGTATCGTATAGAAATATCAGACAATTTGATACAGGCCAGGAGTGTTTTTGACCCCACATATTACATTTTGGGGTCATTATACCACATCCCACATCATGCAGTGCTTTTGGGTGTTTTTTTTTTGGCAAAGTCAGTGATATGGTCAATAGTGCTTGCTTATGCATAATTAAAATGGATTATGATATTATCGTAGACATCACATATCGCACTCCCTTTCTCTAGAATATAATGGTCCTTCACACATCTTACTTGTAGGATGAAGTAAAAAAACAGACATCTGCTAAATTACAGTTTTCTTCTCAAACTGTAGCTCCTATGTGTACCTGTATAACTGCGTACCTCCATGGCAATGACAGTAAATAGTTGGCCAACAAAACCAGTATTACTGGTAACATTGGGGGTGGGCGAAACTTTAGACTCTTTCACTTTCCCTTTTACATTTGAGATGTTGGTATGACATTTAAAAGAAAAGACCTTTAGACCTGACTCCTGCTGCACTGTGAGTTCTGCAGCTTGTACTGTATAAAGCAGATGCTTTCAGTTTAGCGTTGTGTCCAACCGAACTAAACGGTTTTTAATTCTATAAAAAAGCAAACGAACGTGTGGCTGGTACTGTGGTGGGCAAGTAATGTTACATTTACCTTTAGTCATTTGCAGACGCTTTTATCCAAAGTAACTTTCAGTTGGCGTTTACATAAAGCGATACTTTTTAAAGAGGCAAACAGACACAGGAAGTGCTTGTAATACAGAGTTTCAGTTATTATAAAGGGAAGATTAAAGAGAAAGGTAAATAAATATTTTTAATTTAGGGTGAAGTCAAGTGTCGTATAAAGAGATTAGTTTTTCGCTATCACTTGAAAATTGTCAGAAAATGTTCTTTGTGTATGGCCAAATACTGGGTAATACACCAGGCTAATATTAGTAATACTAGTAAAATACAAATAAATAGATGGCACACCATTCTATTGCATCATTCTCTCGCATGGATTGTGACCAGTGTGGTTTTATTAAGTTGAGTTGTTTATAAGTTGGTTCTTTTAAACAAAGCTTAAATGAAACTTAAAGGAATAGTTATTCAAAAATACAACCCCAATTCCCCCCAATTCCCCAAGTTGGGGCATTCATTGTTCATTCTCTTTAAACTTTTATTTTATTGACAAAAGTACAAAGAAAAGATTCCCAATGTTTGTAAATATGAACACATTTTGATTTTGCTGCAACACGATCCAAAAAAGTTGGGACAGAGACATGTTTAACACTGTGTCACATCAACGGGCATTTTAATTACAATGTTTTGTTATTTAGGAAGTGAGGATACTAGTTGTTAAAGTTCTGCAAGCAAAATAATTGTCCAATCTTGATTTAATCAAGACTTCCGATGCCTGTGATTGTTGCTGTCTGATTCCCATTTTCAAGATCAGCAATACATTTTCAGTAGGACTGGAGACTAGGGCTAGTCTAGCTCATTCACTCTGTCTACGAAACCAATCCTCCGAGTCACATATTACCTTTGGACATATTTGTGAATGTGACATACGGCCAAGTATGGTGACCCATACTCAGAAATCGTGCTCTGCATTTAACCGGGCGCCCGGGAAGCAGTTGGGGGCTCAAGGGCATAGGAGTCAAACTCTCTAACCATTAGGCCACAACTTATCCATTGGGTGATTGTGACGAGTGGGGCGGGCCGAGAGCAGTCTGCCGCTGTGGACGCTTGAGGCGGTGGGCTGGAGTGAGTTACAGGGACGGACGAACTCGCTGCCGTCCGTGAGGGAGCAGAGGAGTCAGCGCCCTTCGCCAGGGGGCCGGAGCCTACTGCCATCCACCTGAATGGGGAGGAGCAGGGAACGGGGGACTCCTGCCGGCTGCCCGAAAGCAGAGGAGCCATCGCCGTCCACCGGGCGGTGGAGGAGTGTCGTGCCGTCTACCGAGAGCCATCCAGTGCCACCACCGGGCACCGTGGAAGACTTCACCCAGCTGGTGGAGGGCCAAGCAGCAGCGTGTCTGGGAACCGGAACAATTATTTCTATTTTTTTTCTCCTCTCTCCCCTCTCTCGTCTTTTCGCTCCTCATCCTTCCATCTCCTTTTCTCTTGCCTCGTCTGTCTGTCCTTACCCTCAGGTTCCCGCAGCCACCGTGAGTGGTCCCCCTGGAGGTTGGAGGGGGGCAGTAGAGCGCAGTCTCGGGAGTACCCCCCGGCCTGCGAGGGGCGATGGGGGTATGTTACGAGCGGGGCGGGCCCGATAGCCATGGGAACGGAGTGAGGCCGGTGGAATGATTGGAAATGAGCGACACCTGCTCCACTCACCGGTCTGGAGTCCCACGGAGGAGATTGGAAGGATACAAAAGAGGAGCGACGACAGTGAAGGACGAGAGAGGACCAGGCCTGGGTTTTATTTTGTGTGCGACAGTCGTCCGCGAGGGGCTGTCACGCTGTTTTGTGTTTATTTTGGTTATTAAAGTTTGATTTAAAGGTCTGCTGGTTCCCGCCTTCTCCTTCCCGTGACTGTGAAGTTTTTAACCCGTTACAGTGATATTTCAGTCACCCATGCCGTTTGATCTGGTGCATTCTCATACCATGACAGACATTTCCTTTTGTTTCTGTCGCTAATGAAAGTCTAGATGGCCCCTTTGGTCTTTGAAAACATTTTTCTTGGAAACAAGTTTAAATGTGGACTCATCTGAGCCCAGCACACATTTCCAATGTCTTCTTGACTACCTGAGATGAGCTCTGGCCCAGAGAACCCGGCAGCATCGCTACATAGAATTGAGTATTGCTTTCTCCTAGAGTAACAGATATTCAAGTTGCATTTCTTGATGCAGCAGCAGACTGTGGTAAATGACAGTGGTTTTCTGAAGTACTCCTGAGCCCTTGTGGCTATATTTAACACTGCATCATGACAGTTTCTTATGCAATGCCATCTGATGGCTCAAAGGGCAAGAACCTTCAACTGAGGCTTCCTGCCTTGCTCTACATGTACTGGGATTTCTCTGGATTCCTTGAATCTTTTCGCAATATCATGTATAGTACTTGGTGAAAGAGCAAAATTCTTTGCAATTTTTCATTTTTTTTTTTTAAAGAATTAACAAATCACAGATTCTTGATTTTATTGCATTTTACAAAATCATTTTACAAAAAGTCTGGAATTGGGGTTGTAGCACACCCCCCCCCCCACCCCACTATGATAATCAGTGGCTTCCGTCAACTGTTGGATAACCAATGTTCCTCAGAATCTCAAACATATCAAACACACTAAAAGTCAAAAACAGAACTTTTCAATCCAGCTTCATTTGAAATCATGAAAGCTAAACTGTCCTTTTGCAATTCTGTCTGCACTGTAAACCTGACTTGATTTTTCGACAGTATGTAGTTTTGCACATCCTTCTATTAGGTGGCATATTTGTGAAGGGGTTCTGAGTGATGGTTTTAATGCCATGGCTTATAAGTGTCCTTCTAGTCATCTGCTGACTTCCTCTTCTCCTAATAATTTTCTGTTGTCCTTTTGTTTCTCCTTGAAATAATACAATACTTTCTCTCATCCCCAGCCCAATGGACGGTTTGAAGTTGGGAAGAAGATCTGTCTGAGCATTTCTGGTCACCATCCAGAAACATGGCAGCCATCATGGAGTAGTGGGTATCTCCATGCAGTTGAATTAATATAGTCTTCTTTTCCTGAATGCTAAATGTAAACATGCTCTCAACATGAAATGAAACCACTTGTTGCTGTGTGACACACCTACTGTAGTTTTACAGTGCATCCAGTGTTGATTCTGTAGCTTCCTCTGTTATTCAGCATTAAGCTGTATGTTTCTCTCTTTTTTTTATTGTGTGTGTCAGTTCGGACAGCCTTGATAGCGATCATTGGATTCATGCCAACTAAAGGTGAAGGAGCGATAGGATCTCTGGATTACACTCCTGAGGAGAGAAGAGCTCTCGCTAAAAAGTAAGATGTTCATCCTGTGTCTCATAGCTATTTATTGCAATCTGTTGTTGTATAGGTGCATAGAAATAAGTGATGTAAATATCAAATTCACTCATATAGTGTAAAACGTAGATTACATTGACTGTTTTACTGAAGGTTTTCACTATTTTAGTGACATTGAACATTTTTATTTAATAATTTGTAATTTATTTAACAATAGCTCTTCAGTTTAAGTTCCTTGCACATCCGGAACTCTCCTGTGAAAATTTTGCACGTAAAACAATTTATATGACCTCACGTTGTGTCAATCACATTTACACATTGCCTCCGAAAACTTTCCTTCGTCATACAAACATTTGGACCAGGATTGATTTTCAGCGGTTTTGCATCGGTAGCAAGCATTTTTATAGGGAAGGATGACAAATACGAATTGCCCTAGAGACTTAAAAGCCATTATCAAATCCAGCTGAAGCCACATTTTAGCATGTGTGGACATGCTGTGTCCTTTCAAAAAGACCCAAGGAGATGGGCGACAGATTGTTGTTCTGATGGCTGTATCTGCAATCAACACATGCTGATTAAACATCCACGCCCATCACACATACACTCAAGACAACAGATCACTCCGACTCATGTCTATGCATCACTGCCATCAAACCTGGATCCTTATCAAGGCCATCCAGAAGTACAATCAACTTCTTGTAGTTCCTGATTCACACAGCTGTTTGTTAAACATCAGATATGTTCTGGCTGTGATTGGACTGTAACTCACACCATTTTCACTTTCAGTTTTTAAGTTGTTCCTGCTTAGGACGTAATGTGATAATTGACCAGTCCATTGCAGGAAGATGTACATGTGGTGGCTCTATGTGTGTTGAGCAGACATACAGTGAACAATTAAGGTTGAATGCTGTATTGATCAATCAGCATCCAGGAGTACAGTTCATATTTTTAATATCCTTATTTCTCATTAGCATAATTGAATGGGTGTGAAACTCCCTACTATGTGGAGGTCATTAGTTTGTGAAGGGTTGTGATGAGGTTTCTTTCGTTTCTAGTGATGTTTGTTTAAGTTTTTCTTCTGTGTGTGTGTGTGTGTGTGTTTGGCAGGTCTCTGGATTTCTGCTGTGATTCATGTGGCAGCTGTATGCGGTCCGCTCTGCTGGCGCTCTCTCCTGACAGTGACCTCCGACCTGTTGACCCTCAGGCACATAGACTGGCACGGCAGATCAACTTCAAGGTCAGGCTCTTTTATGATCAAAACATCAAAAAATATTATATGTTTTTTAGAGATCAAGACATCACTGGTGAGTAGGGTTAAAAAAAAAAAGTATCACCGCATACTTCCTTTGTTGATTGATTAAATTAACCCTTGTGTCTAAATTTAAAATATCATAAAATTATACATAATTTTTTTCCCCCTTACATTTCTTTCCAGTGTCAATGATTAGAAACAACATACATTTTTTTGTAGCATTATTTTTTTCATGCAAAATAAAAATACATACAGTCGTGGCCAAAAGTTTTGAGAATTACATAAATATTAGTTTTCAAAAGTTTGCTGCTAAACTGCTTTTAGATCTTTGTTTCAGTTGTTTCTGTGATGTACTGAAATATAATTACAAGCACTTCATACGTTTCAAAGGCTTTTATCGACAATTACATGACATTTATGCAAAGAGTCAGTATTTGCAGTGTTGGCCCTTCTTTTTCAGGACCTCTGCAATTCGACTGGGCATGCTCTCAATCAACTTCTGGGCCAAATCCTGACTGATAGCAACCCATTCTTTCATAATCACTTCTTGGAGTTTGTCAGAATTAGTGGGTTTTTGTTTGTCCACCCGCCTCTTGAGGATTGACCACAAGTTCTCAATGTGATTAAGATCTGGGGAGTTTCCAGGCCATGGACCCAAAATTTCAACATTCTGGTCCCCGAGCCACTTAGTTATCACTTTTGCCTTATGGCACGGTGCTCCATTGTGCTGGAAAATGCATTGTTCTTCACCAAACTGTTGTTGGATTGTTGGAAGAAGTTGCTGTTGGAGGGTGTTTTGGTACCATTCTTTATTCATGGCTGTGTTTTTGGGCAGAATTGTGAGGGAGCCCACTCCCTTGGATGAGAAGCAACCCCACACATGAATGGTGTCAGGATGCTTTACTGTTGGCATGACACAGGACTGATGGTAGCGCTCACCTTTTCTTCTCCGGACAAGCCTTTTTCCAGATGCCCCAAACAATCGGAAAGGGGCTTCATCGGAGAATATGACTTTGCCCCAGTCCTCAGCAGTCCATTCACTATACGTTCTGCAGAAGATCAATCTGTCCCTGATGTTTTTTTTTGGAGAGAAGTGGCTTCTTTGCTGCCCTTCTTGACACCAGGTCATCTTCCAAAAGTCTTCGCCTCACTGTGCATGCAGATGCACTCACACCTGCCTGCTGCCATTCCTGAGCAAGCTCTGCACTGGTGGCACTCCGATCCCGCAGCTGAATCCTCTTTAGGAGACGATCCTGGCGCTTGCTGGACTTTCTTGGACGCCCTGAAGCCTTCTTTACAAGAATTGAACCTCTTTCCTTGAAGTTCTTGATGATCCTATAAATTGTTGATTTAGGTGCAATCTTAGTAGCCACAATATCCTTGCCAGTGAAGCCATTTTTATGCAACGCAATGATGGCTGCACGCGTTTCTTTGCAGGTCACCATGGTTAACAATGGAAGAACAATGATTTCAAGCATCACCCTCCTTTTAACATGTCAAGTCTGCCATTCTAACCCAATCAGCCTGACATAATGATCTCCAGCCTTGTGCTCGTCAACATTCTCACCTGAGTTAACAAGATGATTACTGAAATGATCTCAGCAGGTCCTTTAATGACAGCAATGAAATGCAGTGGAAAGGTTTTTTTGGGATTAAGTTAATTTCCATGGCAAAGAAGGACTATGCAATTCATCTGATCACTCTTCATAACATTCTGGAGTATATGCAAATTGCTATTATAAAAACTTAAGCAGCAACTTTTCCAATTTCCAATATTTATGTAATTCTCAAAACTTTGGCCACGACTGTACATACATTTCTCAGAACACACATACAAACCACACACAGATATTCATACCAATGCACCCACACAATTATGATTGTTATTTAAATTCACTTTAAATTCACCAAAGAAAACAGAAAAAAGTGAGCATAGGCATATTATGAAAGCATATCAACTAGGAATGCATATGCTAAAATGGAACTGGGGTTATATTCTGTAGTTTTAATGGTTTTCAATGGTGGACATTTTTCATTTCTGCGCTTAAGGTCCTGGGTGTAACTGCTTTTTAGTGTCTAGTATAAAGGTGAAATATTACAATTTCAATAAAAAAAAGTTTTGCAAAATATAATATCCTCCGATCTTTCAAAGTGCCGCTGAAGTAGAGATGTCCTGCTCAATGCAGGAGAAAAATAGGTTTCGATGAGGGCCGTCCTTAGTGGGGTGCAACTGGTGCGGTATGTTTAAATTCAATCTACAGATGCAAACAGATAAAGTGCAGTGAAATAAACATCTACATCTCAAAACTGACCACTGCAGGATGTTATTCCCTGTAATGTTATTGCCTCAAGCTAGTATAGGTACGTTAAGACTTTTTGCATTGTGACAGTTTTAATCCTAAGCACATTTACCGCCTAATTCTCATGACTGTATTGTGAAAAATCTCGTCCGTCAGGCTGAATCCAGCTCCTCTGCAGACAGTGGCAGTTCAGTGGCAGCGGCTTCGAGTAACAGCGAGAGCTCAGCTACAGAAGAGAGAGACGCAGAAGACACAGCATCCTCTGAGCAGGTGCGACAAACACCCCTGCACTCTCACAGTGTTAGCCTGCATCATTTCCTGTTCCCTCTGCTGTCGGGGAGGATTGGGAAACACTACGCTGATGAAACGCTAGTTTTTCAGTGGCTCCAGAGCTGTAGTGTGAAAATGTGATGTAATCAGCTTCAGTGTCTTTTTTCTGGTCTAGACTGAATCATCATCATCATCATCAGCTGTTGCTCCTCAGACATCAAGCGAGGGTCTGTCTGTTCCAGCGGCTCCGAGTCCACGTCAGCGGCGCTCGCAGAACCAGAGCCAGTCCCCGAGATCCCCGGCGTCCCCCGCTGATCAGCTCCCCCCGCAGGACCCCGGTCACACGGGCTCGGCCGTCCTCATCGTCCTCCTCACACTCGCTCTAGCTGCGCTCATTTTCCGCAGGATCTATTTGGCTCATGAGTATAAGTTTGATTATGAACTATGAACTCTTCCTACTTCTGCCCTCGTCCAGGTCCAGCTCATCCTCGGTCTCATGTTTGTCCTTCCTGGACAGAGCTTCGTGTTTCAGGAGGGGAGAAGATATCTGGATATATTCACAGAACAAAAACTGGAGGGGCAAATCTCAGTACGCTGGTCAAGAACACGTCATGGTCTGATTTCACCCCCAAAAATGCTAAAGTATATTTCACAAGAAGACAGTCAAGTCTGTATTTGGACCATTAAGATTTTTTTGTTTGTTTGCATTCTAATGTTTCATGACAATTATTCCACTCAAAAATTCAATTCTTATTACTGTTATGTGTTCTTAATACTGTTATTATATACGTACTATTTTAACTGTAAAGTATTTATGCATCATGGTAGTAATTGTACTGCCTTTTAATTTAAGATTTTTTTAAAGACTTTTTTTGTGAAAAAGCAGCTTCTCTGCACACATTACAGTAATGAGATTGTGTTGCATGTATTAAGAATTTGGGCATAATGTTCCTGCTTTCTTAATGCAAAATCAATCTAATTCATAAAATTTTTTTGGGGTGAAATATGATCAATACAAGTGGCTTGTTTTCAGATCCTGCGATTTATTGTTTGTATACGGTGTCCCAAATAATGCATTAAAGAAAGGCTGTTGTTACAAATTGTACAAAATTTGGTCTTCGACTGAAAAAAAAAAAAAAAAAAAAAAAAAACTGAAACCTGTAGAAATGGAATTGCTTCTGTTGTGTGTTTGTCTATCCCAAAATTAAACATTTACATACCGGCTGTAGTAATGGTTGTAATAATGTTTAACAGTTAAAAGCATATGCACATAGAGCAATGATGAATGTCAATGAATCATCTGCTAATTTTCAGAAAACTTTCAACCATTTAAGACTCTTAAGTTTTTATTTTTAACAATTATATATATATATTTATGTTCATATAATACAATCTCATTACTGTAATGTGTGCAGATGAGCTGCTTTTTCACAAAAAAAAATCTATATATACATTATATACATCTGTCAAACGATTAATCGTATCCAAAATAAGTTTGATTACATAATATATTTATGTGTACTGTCTATGTTTTTATGTATATATAAATACACACATGCATATATAAAATAAGTTATGTTTATATATATATATATATATATATATATATATATTATGAACATAAATATAGTAGTCAATATTTTCTAAATATATATATATGCTTGTATGTGTGTGTATATACATAATAAATATACACATTACACACATGTATTATGCAAACGAAAAGTTGATGCAATTAATAATTTGATTAATTTCAGAGTTTGGAATTTAAATAGAGTAACATCATATATGTGAATCAGTACTGTAGATAAAATAAATGTTGGCCCAATGATAGACAACTAAAACATCTTCATCTGTTCTATTTAAAAGGACAAATAATGCAATAAAAAAAGATTAAAAAGTGGCAGTTGTTAGTGAAAACTGCACAGAAAATGTTGCAATGACCAAATATTGCACTAAATTAAAAGTTCAAATGTAACAAATAGGTTACAATAGTATGACTCGACGCGTCGTGGTAATCGCGATGTCTTGACCAATCAGTGCGCGCGTGAGCTCGAGCGTTCAGCGCCTGCAGAGCTGACTTCAGTCTGATCTGATGAACGGAGGCTGACTGGAAGACGAGATGACCGTCTCATCTCTCCTTCACCATGTCTCGCTTCATAACAGCTGTCTTTCTTCTGCTGTGCGCCAGTGTGTGCGGTCAGTGCGGGAAGATGAAGCACAGCCTCAGGAGAACATCTGAACAACATCACAAACACGGAACGTAAGTGTCCCGCTCTTATTAGTTTAGTTTTAACAAGTTAATATGCAAATAGACACCATGGAGAGCTGGGATAGTTGTCACAAAGGATACTGCATTATCTTTGCACAAACAATCTAATTATAAAAATGCTTGTGGTTTTGTAAATTGTGATTAATTTTCTTAACCCCTTAACTGTTACTCACATTTTTGAACATAGACTTTATAGTGCACGATTCAAACTTAAATTTGTAGAATTCATGAATGAAAACATTTTGTAACATGATATTGATGTACCATTTACATGGTAATGCAATGTCTGATTTTAAAATGGTTTTTAAAGGATGAATTTTGAGATTTTAAGTCTTCAGTCGATATATAATTTCTGATGATTTCTAAAATGTGATAGAGAAAAAGGCAACGAAGAAGTCTTTTTTTTTTAAACGAAGGTCAAAACTCCTGTTATAGTGTAGATTTTTGAGGGTGCACTCTTGTCATAAATTAATCTATTACTTTTCCTACATCATTTTTAACAAAAAACATTGGTAAAATATATATTTGGGAGTCGTAGACCTTTCCAACGATATACTGTATATAGTTTGTCAAGATTAGATTAGATTTGATTGTAATATAGTGAAGTAAATGTACATTAGGCAAATTACTGTCTAGGCTGAGAAAATAATGGTAATGGTGTCCTTATGTTGCCTTTTCATAAATTAAATTCTGCATTATTGTTTTAGTTTAAATTCTGCTCAGAAAACTAACAAAATAAGCAGTTCAATATGCGGTTTAAGGGTTTAAAAAATTGTCATTGTAAAAACTATATGTGACAGCAAAACCAGAATAAACTGTAATTTACAGCAAACCACTTAACGTTATGTAGTTTGTAATTTTTTTCTTTCTTTCTTTCTTTTTTTTTACTTTTCAAAACTGAACCTAAGAAATTCTGTGTGGAAAAGCCAATCTGAACTCATTTCACATTTCAGGAACAAATGTTTTACTGAAGAGAATGGAGTTCATGATATGTTGATGATGTTAAAATTCTAAATCTTAATATTTCTATTAATAAATGCCTTTTATCATTTATTGGAAATACTAATCCATTTTGTTAAAACTGCTAATATATACTAGTGTGCATTTAAAAATGTTTAGTGCAGTTAATTCAAAGTTTTTATTTTATTACAGTTAAATAGGTAGTTTTTACCTCAAAACTTGAAGATCGAGTGGTGAATAATGAGACGTCTGTGTGTGTATGAGATTGCGCTGAAGAGTTGAGATGTTCTTTTGCAGTTCACTTTTCAAGAAGATGCTGGATGAAACTAAGACACATCAGCTGAAATCAGACCATCTTCTGCGTGTTGATGATCATGACTTCACTATGAGACCAGCATTTGCGGGTAAAATCTGTGTGTGTGTGTGTGTGTGTGTGTGTGTACATCACAATAAAGTTGTGAATGTGAATAAAAAGTGACGTGACACTTTTGACAATCCCTAACTGCCTTTGATTAGATTATCATATTTTTAAACCAATAATAATGAATATTTTTTTATAAATTACCCAGGCTGGTGTGTTATATACTGTAGTTTGATCAGTGCCACACGCATCACTTTATAATTAAAGTCTTTCTCGGCCTCATTTGTTGTCCAAATCCTTACCCACGTCTCATCTGCATCACTATTACACATTCTGCTGATGTCTGGAGCTCACGCTGATATCTTGCTTCTCGCTCGAGTCTCATTGTTCTTGCAGCGATTTGACGATTGACCTCTTCTAGGCAGTGTCTGGATGGCTGGAAGCTACACTTACTGTTAATTGAACCAGCGCTCACTGGACTGTTCAATTACTCACTGATGTTACGAAGGCTTTTCTAATTTACACATTGCTTTTGCGTCTGACTTCTTCAGAATGTTTCTCAGTCTTCATTATCACAGCAGACAGATTCAAATTCACAACCTGAGCGTCAGTCCCAGTGGGGGTTTAATCACGAAAATGTAGTTGTTTCTCAGGAGGGCGATGATAACACTGAGTGCGACTGCATGTTCTGACTTAATTTAGTTCTTGTGTTTAATTTGTGTGGCTTTTGTGCTGGATATCATCTACGACTGACAAACACTTTTGGAAATAGCAAACAAGTTCCCCCGATATCGATCTATTGTTTGCAAAGATGGAATTGGAGCTCATTTTCTGGACTGCTGGTCGTGACTACAAAAGCACAGCCAGAAAATTCTTCCAGCAAATGTGCATTCACTAGATAACAAGCTTTGCAATTAAAGGTTGCAAATCTCTTGTCAACGAGAACCAAGTTGCTGCAGTGTGCCTGAATATGTGCAGAGAACTCCATCATCAAGCCAAACACCTTCCAGGAAAAAGCAGAAGAGCGGTGTTTTTTGGTCGTTTCTGGTGTGACTGGGAGATTGTACACTATATTGTTTGGTAATTTCTAATACATCCAGTCACTTCCTCTCCCTGTCTGTGGTCCAGCATGTTTTAAAACATCAAGGACCAGATTTACTAAACAGGTCAAATTAGCCTGAGAGCGCAGGAGTGGAAAGTTCTGTTCGATTTTATGAACCTTTTTATAAAAAACAGCATATGTTTGTTAGGTATGTTTTGAAGCATGACAGCTGGTTTAAGCTGGTCCTGAACTGGTCCTAAGCAACTAGCTTCTGCTCGGGACCAGCTCATAACCAGATGAAACCATGCTTCAAAACATACCTAACAAACATATGCTGTTTTTCAACAGGGATATGTGATCAAAACTGGAGGTCAGATCTCATCTTCACTGACCCTCAACTCTAGAGCCCACAGAATTCACCCCGTACCCCAAATTGATCAAATCAGTCTGGAGATAAACCAAGGAGTTTGTGTTAAACTTCAGGAGACAATACAGAGAGCACTCCCATCAATGGAAGCCCAGTATCTGGAGCATCACATTTCTTGGTGATTAAATAACTGCAGTCTTCAGATGGTCAGTGCACACAGAGGTGGTGAAGAAGACACAGCGATGGCTCTTTAGTATGAGCTCCTGCTTCTGTTTTACTCATGCCTACAGAGAGGCTGCACAAAGGCCTCATCTGAGACCATCAGAAACAGACAGGTGCTTAGAGACGAGCAATGACTTACGTTTTTAGTCCTAGTTAGTTTCAAATGTAGTTTAGACACATTTGAATACAGTAATTTTTCACACATATAAGTCTTCCACTCAGCCAAAGAGGCGTCCAAGCACTGGATATTTATGTTGTCCATCCATTTATGCAGAACAAGCAATATTCACAGATCTTTGTGCATCAAAGGTCAGGTGGAGAAGGCCAAGACTATGACAAAATAACTATAGATGTTGAAGACGTGGCCTGGAGGGTGGTTCTTTTGACACTCTTTTCATTTCAATACTTTTACATTTGCTATGTGGCATAATTGTTATATTGTTGTGATACATTTTGTGTCTTATTTACCCCATATAAGGTGCATATTAGCACCTTAAAGCAGGGTTATTATAGTTGACTAAAACCATAAAAAGGCATTTTTGTAACTTATAACTTATAACTTAAAATAAAATACAATTAGATTATATACTAGAATAACTAAAGTTTAGTTTATTTACTAGAATAATTAAATGACATTTTTCTCATAAAATGTTTCTTATTTTTAAAGGTGCTTTTGACATGAAATTTTCACCAGATGTCAGTAACAACCCAAGTAACCCATACATACAAAGAAAACAAAACAAATAAGTTCAGAAATTAAGATCCGTGTAATAAAATGGAAAGACACAGGGAAAAAGTATTGAACTACTAAATACTTTAATACTTTCTTTGTACAAAAGCCTTTGTTGGTAATGACAGCTTCAAGACGACTCCTGTAGGAGAAACTAGTGGCATGCATTGCTCAGGTGTGATTTTGGCCCATTCTTCCACACAAACATTCTTCAAATCTAGAAGGTTCTGTGGGGCTCTTCTATGAGCTCTGATCTTTAGTTCTTATTTTCTATTGGATTCAAGTCAGGTGATTGGCTGGTCATTCTAGCAGCTTTATTTTCTTTCTCTGAAACCAACCGAGAGTTTCCTGTCTCGCTGGAAACTCCAACCTTGTTTCATCTTCATCATCCTGGTACAGTAGGTGTTGGGACTAAACCAACTAATATTAATTTTCACTGATGAGGGCCAGGATTGCTTTCCAATTACTGATATATTTCAGCTGGTGTCTTGGCTTACCATGCCTTTTTGCACCTCCCTTTCTTCATGGGTTCAGTACTTTTTCCCTGTGATTCTATTTTATTACACATAACTTAATTTGAATCTGAACTTATTTGTTTTGTTTTATTTGTATGTATGGATTACGTAAGTCATTCCCAACATCTGGTGACAATTTCAAGTCAGCAGCACCTTTAGAAATATATTAACTGAGACAAATGGTGATGTGTTCAATACTTATTTTACCTACTGTATATGTTGTCATTACAGAAGTCCTAAGAGGCCATGGATTATTATTATTTTTTCTTTCTTGGTTTCTTGTTATCCCAACTTAATTTCCTCGTGATCTAGACATAACAAAAGTTGTTTTCATGTTATCACGACTTAATTTTCTCATGATTTCAACATAACAGAACTTGTTTTCTTGTGATCATGACTTAATTATCTTGTGATCTCGACATAACTAAAGTTGGTTTCTCACAGCTTAATTATCTTGTAATCTTGACATAACCAAAGTTGTTTTCTCATTATCACAACTTCATTTTCTTGTGATCTCGACATAATGAAACGTTAAGGTTAGCATGGCACACCCTGTGCCTGATAAGCCAGGGTGATGGCATCCACAATCCAGTAGGCTATCCTCTGCTTAGAGACGGCACTCCCCTTCTGCCGGCCTCCGTAACAGTCAAAGAGCTGGTCTGAGGTCCTGAAGTAGCATCTTAATGCTCGGATGGAACAGAACAAAGCCAGGGCTGGGTCTGGCTCCTCCAGAGACATCGTTTGTAGGTTCACCACTTGGTCTTTAAAGGGTGTAGTAGGAACCTTGGGCACGTAGCCAGGCTGGGGCCTCAGGACTACCTAGGAGTCAGCCTGTACAAGCTCTATGCACGAATCGTCGACAGAAAATGCGTGCAGGTCCCCTACCCTCTTGCTGGAGGCCAGTGCAAGCAGGAGCAGAGTTTTAAATGAAAGAAACTTTAGCTCAACAGAATGCAAAGGCTAGATTGGCACCTGCTGTAGTGATTTTAGCAGTAGATGATGAGGTCATGCTTACCTAAAGACTTCCCATTCACAGGGTCATGATATGCAGCAATAGCACCAACCTGGACTTTGAGGGTGGAGGAAGACAGCTTTCACTCCAGCCCTAGCTGCAGAAAGGAAAGCACAACTGCAATCGGGCATCTCCGAGGTTCTTCTCAGGGAGAAGAACACCACTCAACAAACAGTTCCACTTCAAGGCTTAGATGGTCTCATAGATGGTGCTCTCACCAAAGTGATTGTGTTCGCTACCTCCTGGGGTAGGTCACCTAGAACCTCCACGTCCCATCCACGTTCAAGGGCCAAACATGTAGTTTCTGAAGGTCTGGACGTGGGTGCCAAAAGGTGGGTGCCCGTCTCTGAGTCAGTAGATCCTTCCTCAGAGGAATCGGACAAGTAGGGGCTGTCGCGAGGAGCACTAGTTCAGGGAACCAGGGTCCGAGTGGGCCAATACGTCACTACTAACAAGACTTGCTCCTTGTCCTCCTGGACTTTGCACAGTGTCTGTGCAAGAAGGCTCACTGGGAGAAACGCATATTTGCATAGGCCCTGCGTCTGGACCACAAGTGAGGGCATCGCACGACCCAGAGTACTCAAAGTGACTTCATCACTGGGAGCGCGAGGTCAGTGGCGGTTTGGAGTTCCTTCCGAACTTCTGGATCGTGACCACCCTCATGCAGGTCCTTCAGCAACGCCATAGTGTGTAAGGCAGAAGCAGCTTCCTGCCAGCCATATAGGCACTGCAGTTATACCAGAGGAGTGCCTGCAGACCCAGAAAGGAAACACCAGGTCTCCCCACCAGGAGGAGGCAGATTTAGGGCACAATTGCATCGCTACCGCCTGCTCCACCTGGGGGTTTGCCGAATACCCCTTCGCTACACCGCCGGTGAGGGTGGTGAGGGAGGAGGAGCCCATCGGTGGCCTGAGAAAGCATAGCAATCATCTCCGGATCCGATTCAAGCTTTGCTACTTTCCCGTAGTGTGGCAGCGCTGCCCAATCTTCATCGGAAAGCTCTCTCTCTGATGCTGAGATCGACATCTGATTGGGGGGAGGCCCACTGGAACACTTATTGAAGAGGGCCCAGTGCGTTCCATGGGTTGCTATTAGGGCTGCACGATATTGGGAAAAAATGACATTGAGATATTTTATTTTTCTGCGATATATTGCAATATGAATTTTTTTTCTTACAAACAAAAATGGGGTGAGCAGATTTACATTCTCATTTTAAATGATTTAAACATCAACACCATCGTGTCAATTGATTAATATGCACGAGGGAGAGAGAGCAAGACAGCGCTCGAGTTGTTTGAAGACGGTGAGCATGCGGGCGGCGCTCTCTCTCGCGCTCTCTCTCGCGCTCTCTCTCTCTCTCTCTCTCTCTCGCGCTCTCTCTCTCTCTCTCTCTCTCTCTCTCTCGCGCTCTCTCTCCCTCTCTCTCGCGCGCTCTCTCTCTCTCTCTCTCTCTTGCGCACTCTCTACAGTGTTGTAATCTTTTGTATTTTTTTTTGTCGAAACCACACACACACACACACACACACACACATAAACACTCTTTTCAAACAGCATCCCAAGCTTGTAACGCACATGATATCAGTCACAGCACCTACATGACTACTAAAAATTACAAATTATACTTTTATTTCAAATAAAAAAAAAATAAAGTAAGTTGAATTCAAGCATTAATTAAATGTCTGAACTATACTGCACAAATTATAGCAAATAAGGTTCTTATTCTGTCCCAAATGTGTGAAGTGGATATACAACACCCCATCAGTTATATTTAGGTCTATAGTGCCACCTGTTGGTGTAGTTGTGTAACTTAGAGAACAACTTTTGTTATGTCCAGATCACGAGAAAATTAATTCATGATAACAAGACAATAACTTTTGTTATTTCGAGATCACAAGACAATATTAAGTCATGATACAGAGAAACCAACTTTCATTATGTCGAGATCATTACAAAATTAAGTCCTGATAATGAGAAAACATCTTTCGTTATTTCGAGATCACAAGAAAATATTAAATTGTATTAACGAGAAAACAACTTTCGTTATGTTGAGATCACGAGATATATTAAGTCATGATAATAAAAAATAAAAAAAACTTTCGTTATGTCGAGATCTCAAGAAAATATTAATTTGTGGTAACAAGATCATGAAAAAATAACTTGTTATATAGATCGTTATCAAAGCAAGAAAGAAACAAAATAATAATAATAATCCATGTCCTCTTAGGACTTCCGTATGTCATTTATTTGATGGGTGTGTAAATAATTCCTGATTTTTAAAAGTGTCTTTAAATGTGAAAATATCCATCTCAGGTTAAACAAACAAACAAACAAACAAACTTGAAACTAATACTGTTCTCTTCTCTTCAGGTCCAGCAGTACCAGTAGGTGTGGATGTACAGGTAGAGAGTTTGGACAGTATCTCAGAAGTAGATATGGTAAGAAAAGTTTTGTCAATGAATGTTATGAATCATTAATTTAATTTATAATTCAAAGACACACTCCAGCAACCCATACTCCATTTGCTTTGCACTGTTGTCCACACAGAAAAAAAAAAAAAATAATAATAATAAAAAGTGAAGTCTTCCTTTCTGTACATTCTAAAATTAAATCAGCATTAACTAATCACAGTACATTGCTGTATTGAGAATGTGATTCTTAACATTAAAGTAGGCTACTTGCAGTCCAAATATCATCAAGGAGATTGCATGGATTATACTGTATATGTATCTCAGTGTTTGTGATTAACCTTTACTTCTGAAAGCACCAGAGATGTATCTAGATATGCTTTTTTTATCATATCAGTGCCAGTGTTTACATTTGAGTGTGGATTTCATTTTAAATAATGTGCTAGAAGATAATCCAGTGACATCACAGTAAATCAGCCAATCATGATCAGCCCATCTCATTTGATAAAGACTGGTAAAAGTGCTGACATCCTGCAGTAATGCTAACAGATGATAAAATTTCACAGGACTTTAAGCAGTTTAGTAATGAATGTCAACACCTTGCATACAGGTTTTTTTTTCTTCCCTAGTTTAAATCGGACTAAGCAAATTAGTTTTGTAACCACAACATCAGTGGTAACTGTACTGTTAAAGGTGCACTAAGCTGTTTTATTCTACATCTGTCTTAGTTGAGATCACCTGATCAGATGCTGTTTGTAAAAAGACCACTGTAATGTCAGCTAGTTTGTCTCTTTCTAGGTTTTTCATTGATTTCAGATGTTTTTTATATACTATAGTGGGTAGTGGGACTAAAGAGGTCCACTGCTCCCTGTGATTTTGCACAATATTGCACAACTTCTCAAACCTTCTTGCTTAATTATACAATAGATGCAGTATACAATAGTTTCTCAGAAGGCTGGTAAAGATTAGTAGAACATATTAACAGATCAATGTATTGATAGCGCTTTAGAGTTGCTTAATTTCAGTTTACTCTGCATGCTAAGATGGGATAGGAGAACGTATTTTAACATTTATTATTTTAACAAGCAAAAATATACATGGTGATCTTGAAAATCAATCCCTGGGATACTTTTCATACAGGACTTCACCATGACGCTATACCTGAGACACTACTGGAAGGACGAACGATTGTCTTTTCCCAGTAAAACCAATAAAAGCATGACTTTTGATGGTCGATTAGTGAAGAAAATCTGGGTTCCTGATGTGTTCTTTGTGCATTCCAAACGCTCCTTCATCCACGACACCACCACGGAGAACATCATGATCAGGGTATATCCTGATGGACATGTGCTCTACAGCCTCAGGTTTGGACAACAAACATCATTTACACAAGAATACCAACACAGATGCTAGGACAAAGCATGGCACAGCTTAACCTTCATGCTGTCATAATCATGTTTGACAGAGCTTATTTATTTTCTATTTTTTTGGTGTTTCAGGGTGACTGTAACTTCAGCATGTAATATGGACTTCAGTCGATTCCCACTGGACACGCAGACCTGCACATTAGAGCTGGAGAGCTGTGAGTGACGCAATTCTCCTGAATTTAAAGGAGTAGTTCACCCAAAAATGAAAATTAGCTGAATGTACACGGCCTCAGGCCATCCAAGAAGTAGAAGAGTTAGTTTCTTCATCAGATTTGGAGAAATGTAGCATTGCATCAGTGTCTCATCCATGGATGCTCTGCAGTGAATGGGTGCCATCCAAACATCTGATAAAAATATCACAAGCAATCCACACCACTCCAGTCCATCAGTTAACATCTGGAGAAACCAAAAGTGTTAAAAAGACCACAAATCCATCAATAACACATTATTAAATACTAACTGTTGCTTCCCATCAATCTATAATATGGCTTTAAGTGGTCCCACTTTAAATTACAGCCAGTGTCTTAAAATAATGTGTACCTAATAATAAAATAATAAATTGTTTGGTACAGTTCACCTATTGTGTTCATGTTGAATTGAATCTTTTCTTTTGGGTTGAGTTATGGTCATGACAGGATGGGATTTTCAAGTACAATGTAAAAATGGATGTACACAAGAAGTACAGTACATTGTATTAAATAATTCATTTAAATGTAAATACATAGTAATTAAGGACACTTTATATAAAGTAGGTCCGTCTCATCTGAATCAGGAGAGAAATATGCACAGCTCAAGCACCATTTAAAAACAAAAAGAGTCCTAAACAAACAGGTGGGTGGATTTTGATGTGAGGGGACTACAGGGGATGGACTTTTCATAGAGTAAGCGTTATTATGAATTACAGACATCTTATTTTGAAATTTTTAGGGTTGCAATATCTTAATGATGGATTTGTTTCTTACAAACACACAGCTTTTCTTGTCACAAGATGTTAACTGATGGACTGGAGTGCTGTGGATTATTGTGATGTTTTTATCAGCTGTTTGGACTCTCATTTTGACGGCACCCATTCACTGCAGAGGATCCATTGCTGAGCAAGTGATTGAAGGCTTCAAGTCTGGTGAAGAAACAAACTCATCTACATCTTGGATGGCCTGAAGGCGAGCACATTCTCAGCTAAATTACATTTTTGTATGAACTATTCCTTTAATGTCAAATATCACATCCGTCTCTGCAAACATTGGTTCATCTGCTGTGTGTGCAGATGCTTACACTGATGAAGACCTGATGCTCTACTGGAAGAGTGGAGATGAATCACTGAGCACAGATGACAAGATCTCTCTGTCTCAGTTCCTCATTCAGGAGTTTCACACCACCTCCAGACTGGCCTTCTACAGCAGCACAGGTGCACATGCCTTGTTTTAAATAGCAAACTATAGGCAGCTCTGTTTCCATTTCAGGCTGTCTATTAGTGCATGACGTGCTGTCACTTTGCACCTTTAAGGTTAGTTTGCCAGACATCTTGCACAAATCCCATTTTGCTTTATGCATATAAAGGTTTGAGGATTTGAGCAACTTTGGACTTTGTCGTGAGTGGCTTCTTTTCTTTTTGCATTATTTATGCATAATGCGATTAAGGCAGTGATGAAGTTGAAGCTCATGGAAACAGAATACAGTAATTATGGTAGTGTGATTATGCTTATTACACCGCAAAATCCTCAGTGTTAAATCAGCATAGTTCAATGTTTATATGTCCCTTCTATATAGAGAGTAAAAAGGAAAATAGTGTTGCTGTTAATTAATAAAACAGGTTCAATCTTCAAGTGCTGATTGACCATTAGTGATGACTCCTGCTGTTATCAAGCATAAAGAACAGAAAAGAGCGACCATTTACAAAAATTTACTTAACTAAAAAATTTGAGAGTAGCTTTTTTAAAGATATTTCATAGGTTTATTTATTATTTATGTTTGTAATGTTTGTTTTTTTGTATCACCAAATGTGGTCCGTGTTGGAGAATTTCAATTTTATCTTCAATTTCAAAGTTAACTAAGAAAGCTAACTGTTCAGGAAATCAAGAAATGTCAAAACCACACAATCAGATAAATCATTATGTGATGAGAGTTTTGATATAAATGATGCATTAAAGTTTCATTTTTCAAGATTTGGGTACCCTTAAGAAATAAGATTTAAGTTCAGTCCTTTGTCAAATCTTTGCATTTTCTTTAACTAGTATTTGTTCTCAATTCATATCTCCTTCAGGTTGGTACAATCGTCTTTACATCAACTTCACTCTGCGTCGTCATATCTTCTTCTTCCTGCTTCAGACGTACTTTCCTGCCACTCTGATGGTCATGCTGTCATGGGTGTCCTTCTGGATCGACCGGCGAGCTGTTCCCGCTCGAGTCTCATTAGGTGAATTAAACGGGGAAACCAGTGGGATTGTTTAGCTGAATGCCTAAATGGGTGCAGGATTTCACAACCAGTTATTCTTGATGTAAGCAGTTCTAGATCCAAATATAATGTGACTACAATTGTGTTTCATTCGTGTTTCAATGTCATTTCTTATAGGCATCACGACGGTGCTCACCATGTCCACCATCATCACTGGAGTGAACGCCTCCATGCCCAGAGTCTCCTACATCAAAGCTGTGGACATTTACCTGTGGGTCAGCTTCGTCTTCGTCTTTTTATCAGTACTTGAGTATGCTGCCGTAAACTACCTGACCACAGTGCATGATGGGACAGATCGCAAATCAAAGGAGAAGGTAAATACACATCTGATATTTAAGTGTATTCAGTTAATCTCTTTATATTGCTAACTATCATTTTCACCATCACCTTCATTATGTGGGCTTGACAACACATACAGTTTTGTACAGTATATGCAGGGGTGGACTTAATAATTACGTGAGGTAACCATGGAATCAGCAACTGGAAGCAAGTTTAAAGTTCACTAAATGTTAATGGAAGTGTTTGTGTTTTTTCGTTTTAGCCTTTACCTTGCACATGTGACATATCTCAAGCAAGGACTATGATTCTGGATGAAGCATACAGTAAGCCTGATACTAATGGCCTGACAGGATATACACAGGCTCCTGTCTCCTCTGAGAAGGCTGCAGATAAACAGGACCACATGGTGGTGTGCCTGTCTTTGGCAAATGAGGCCACAGCAGCCAAGAAGAAGAGCCTTCGAAGCTTCCGTATCATCCAAAACACTCACATCATTGATGCCTACTCTCGCATGATCTTCCCAGGGGCCTTTATATTCTTCAATCTTATCTATTGGTCTGTATACTGCTGAATTGCCTTACAAAGAGATTGTGGTCGTAGCATATTGAAACACTTATGTATTAACAAAAGTAAAATTGTTATTTGTTATAGATTGAAAGGGACAGCACAGGTAAACAAGATCATGACATGACAATATACATTCTAGGATAAGAAAAATTTAAATGTGAGAATCCTATTTGTTGATTGCATTTACACTTTTTTTATTGTATTACTTTCATACTTTTTTCAAAAGTAAGTGGTACATCAAGTCTTTGTTTTACATATTCAGTCTGAAATTACTTGGAGCTGAATGAATGTTACTGTACTGTAAAACAGTAGACACAGTCATTAGAATAGAGATTACATGTACAAAAGCCGTAATAAAACATATTTATAAAAGTAAATAATGTTGAAAGAACAAATCAAAAGTCATGTATACAGGAAAGCATTTTATTTTACAATATTCTTTACAACACTACAGTGGTTGCATTGTCAAACATTAAATCTAAACACTTTACTTTAAATAGAGAATCTCAAATTAACTAACATAAAGCCTGCCCTAAACATTTGTCCATACATTTTTGTCAAGATCAGTGAATATCTTCTTTGTTCAAGCATCATGGGAAAAACCTTCGGGCATAACGGTGCAGTTATGTCATTGCAAGGCGTGAACAGTGACATGCTTATGGGGATGGTAATTTTACACCTTCCACCTCCATGCAGCAAAGAGTTTGGGTTGGGGAAAGGGAAATATGGTGGAAGATATAGGAACACAAACCAAGGATAAGCCTGAAACAACATTTCAAAATGGTTTCTACATTATATTTAGTAGTATCAATAGTGACTGTCAAGTTGATGTCCATATGGCATAAATGTACAGTAGAAGTCATGCAGTTAGTTAATGACATGTAATCAAATAGACCGTTACACTAATAACAACAATTTGTTGTGATCAAACTTATAGCAAATTTGGTAGTGCTGTATGTTGTTTCAGGGTTGGCATCATCTGAGGTCCTCTGAGGGGTTGGCATCATCTCTTTCCAAGTGTTCGGTCATCCAGGTCTTTGTAAGAGTTGGGTCCAGCCTAAAGCTTCTGTAATTCCAAGTTACCTCTGGGTACCAATCCCGTGGCAGAATCAGAGAAGCAAATAGAGACAAAATGATTGTAGCTGCTGTCTTCTGCCTATGTTTCTCTGATGAGCACCACTTTATCTAGTCCCATACATACCTGTTTAGCTGGGTCCATGTTTACCTCTTTGATCTGCAGCAAGTATTCCAGTCTAACCTGCTTCATGTTTGCATATTGCAAATGCTCACAGACATTTGTATGAATATGGTATCCAATTGTGATCACCAGATAAAAGAAATTAATAATTGGGATATTTTTAGCATTGTTCTATCATGACTAAAACCTCTCACAGCAAATACTGTAGTTCATTGTACTAACAAAATTGACAATATGCTAAAATTCTGGAAAAAAATTACATTTCGAGAATCGGTTGTGAGATCATCAAGAGTTTTTAAAATGTACTACTTTAAACTGTAATGCCATAGAGCCAGATTGACATCAGGTGAACATACTTTATACTAGAAGGACAGATTCTTTGGCCCTGGAACAATATTTCTATGAGGCAAACATAGCCCTACCCCATCCATAAGACTAATGCATTATTGTAAAACATGAATGTATCTCTAAAATCTTAATGAAATGACAGAATGATTTTCAAGCTCTTTTCTATGTTCCTAAAATTTGATTGGTTGATTGTAATGTTCTTACAGAACCAATAAGAATGTAAATCCAGCATCATGTCACCCAGAAATTATTCATTTTTAACTGAATATACTCCATTGAGGCTCACCCAACAATGGAGCCCCCCAAGGCTCTGTGTGTGGCCCAATTCTGTTTTGTGTATGCACCTATGATTGTGTTACAAAACTCAAGTCATTGAAGTTTGTGGATGACACAATGGTCATTGGCCTGATCACAGATGGTGCGGAGGATGTATAAAGAGAGAAAGTTGAAACAAGGACGGTGCATCAAGACAACAACCTCTGACTGAACAATTGCAAAACTATGGAGATAATCACGGATTAAAGGACACCATGAAACACACACCTACATACACCTGCAGTGTTAGAGCCTTCTTTTTTCAAATATTAAAGATGGCTACATGACATTAAATATCTTGGCCAGTGTACCTACCGACAATTGCCAAATAATTGCATAATAGCCTGTTATGGAAGTAACTCCACATAGTAGCTTGATTTTCTACAGTTATGCAAGGCATTGCAGCACATTATTCATTGTGGGCTACCAGATATCATGTACATACACTCAGGTGTCATCAGAAGGTCAGGTCTAGCTACATTGACCTCACTTATTGCACTTGTAGACTGCATCAATACACATAGTCAATAACCAAATGACAACTAAGTAATCAAATATGAACATGCATTGTACTCACACTGTGCTGATTGATAACAGAACTCAGGCACAGGCTGTCTGAACAAAACTCTTTAAGAATAAAATGGAAAAATACAAATCTAAATTTGTCCAGGCAAAATCACAAGAGAAGCCAGACTACAGCCAAACGAACTAAAAACAAAAACACCCCATGATAGAAGAAAACTACAACAACAAGGTAGATATCATGAAGCTATTGGATTCTGACACAGAGACCCAAACCAGACCCTGCGACTCCTGTGGAAAGTGTGTTTAATTGCGGTGATTATTATTACATGCTGCTTGATGTGCATTTGATTAAAAAACTCAAATCAAGCAGCTCAAGCCTTTACCCTGGGTTCTTTATGTAAAGGATATGTTGAGTCTTAACTGATTGTATTATGAAGTACCACAAACTGGTTTCAACCACATCCGCTACTCCCACGCTTGTCTTTCCTATTGTGTGGTCTCTCATGTCACTCCAGGATTACTCTCTTCTCATATAATACAGTTTTTTCCCAGTTGCAAAACATACAGTACTGTACTTCCTGAAACCTATAACACATTCATCAAAACATCTCGGTTACGTATGTAACCTTGGTTCCCTGAATAGGGAACGAGATGCTGCGGTGACGTCACCACGTATGTGAACACCTTCGGTGTGACGAATGTCTGAAGCCCTATACCATCCCGCCAATCCTATTGGCCAAATAGCGCTTGGCACCGCCCCACGCATGCGTACGCATATATACCTGGTGCTGCGTGCCATTTAACTCAGATTTCATGACTGAAGAAGAAGAATGCTATCAAGGTATGGCACGGCCAGGACTGCAGCATCTCGTTCCCTATTCAGGGAACCAAGGTTACATACGTAACCGATATGTTCCCTTTCATAGGTCACTTCGATGCTGCGGTGACGTCACCACGTATGGGAACGCTATACCATAACGCCTGACGTACCTGATAGCTGGGATCCAAGGAAGAATCTGCTCAAGTGGAGAGAACCCGGGGGCCAGGAGCCATCCTCACATCCAGACTGTAAGACTTGATAAAAGTGCTCGGTGAGGACCAACCTGCCGCAGCACAGATATCATCCATAGAAGATCCACTGAGAAAAGCTTGAGAAGAAGCCACTGCTCTCGTGGAATGAGCTTTAACTCCTAAGGGCGAAGCGAGCCCGCGCGCCTCATAGGCTAAGGATATTGCCTCCACCAGCCAATGGGACATGCGCTGTTTTGTAACCGCATGGCCTTTATTCTTATGTCCAAAACAGACAAACAGCTGGTCAGACTCACGCCATGGGGCAGTACGATCCACAAGTCTTTAAAGCTCTCACAGGGCAAATACTTAGATCTCCAGACTCCGCCACAGCAGGGGATAAAGCCTCCAGGACCACCTGCTGAAATGCGAAAGGGATTAGATGCGACCTTAGGGACATAATTAGGCCTAGGTCGCAACAACACTTTCACAGAGCCCTGTGCAAACTCCATGCACGAGGGTGAGACAGAGAGAGCCTGTAAATCCCCAACTCTCTTGAGGGAGGATAAAGCCATAAGAAGAAGTGTCTTCAGAGTCAAGATTTTATCCTGTACAGTTTCCAAGGGCTCAAACGGATGCCCTGATAAACCATGCAACACAATGGATAAATCCCATGAAGGAACTCGAACGGGGCGGAAAGGCCTCAGCCGTCGCGCACCCTGTATGAGAAACCAGTGGATGATGGCCCACTGAGGCACCATCTATACAGTATATTCGTGGTAAGCTGAAATGGCTGAAATTGCGCTAACACCAGCCAATCGTCCAAATAGTTCAAAACACGGACGCCCTGGAGCCGCAACGGGGCCAGAGCTGCGTCCATGCATTTTGAGAAAGTACGGGGAGCTAGAGCTAAGCCAAAGGGAAGAACGCGGTACTGATACGCTTTGCCCGTTCAACCTCCCTGGGTCTGCGGGGAATCAGCTGGCGGAAAGCGGCTGATTGCTGTTTCGCTGCCCCGAATTTCTCCACCACTGAAGTGACAGCCTCTCCGAACAAACCGTCCTTGGAAACAGGGGCGTCCATGAGAAAAGATTTGTCCTTTTCCTTGATGTCGGTGAGATTAAGCCAGAGGTGGCGCTCAACCATGATCAAACCGGCCATGGAACGGCCCACTGCTCGAGCAGTATGTTGGGTAGCACGTAGCTCCAAATCCGTTGCCCGCCGTAATTCCTTTACCGCCTCGGATGTGATACCCTCCCCTTCATCTAATTCCTTTAATAGCTCCGCTTGGTAGGCCTGAAGGACCGTCATAGAGTGGAGCGAAGCAGCCACCTGGCCAGCGGCCATGTAGGATTTCCAAACTAAACTGGACGTGACTCGACACGCCTTAGAGGGAAGAAGGGGGTGAGACTTCCACGCCGCGGCCGAATTAGGCGCGAGGTGCTCGGCGAGAGTCTCTTCCACCGGCGGTATTGCTGCATAGCCATGGTTCGCCATGTCGCCATGTCCATTTAACTCAGATTTCATGACTGAAGAAGAAGAATGCTATCAAGGTATGGCACGGCCAGGACTGCAGCATCTCGTTCCCTATTCAGGGAACCAAGGTTACATACGTAACCGATATGTTCCCTTTCATAGGTCACTTCGATGCTGCGGTGACGTCACCACGTATGGGAACGCTATACCATAACGCCTGACGTACCTGATAGCTGGGATCCAAGGAAGAATCTGCTCAAGTGGAGAGAACCCGGGGGCCAGGAGCCATCCTCACATCCAGACTGTAAGACTTGATAAAAGTGCTCGGTGAGGACCAACCTGCCGCAGCACAGATATCATCCATAGAAGATCCACTGAGAAAAGCTTGAGAAGAAGCCACTGCTCTCGTGGAATGAGCTTTAACTCCTAAGGGCGAAGCGAGCCCGCGCGCCTCATAGGCTAAGGATATTGCCTCCACCAGCCAATGGGACATGCGCTGTTTTGTAACCGCATGGCCTTTATTCTTATGTCCAAAACAGACAAACAGCTGGTCAGACTCACGCCATGGGGCAGTACGATCCACAAGTCTTTAAAGCTCTCACAGGGCAAATACTTAGATCTCCAGACTCCGCCACAGCAGGGGATAAAGCCTCCAGGACCACCTGCTGAAATGCGAAAGGGATTAGATGCGACCTTAGGGACATAATTAGGCCTAGGTCGCAACAACACTTTCACAGAGCCCTGTGCAAACTCCATGCACGAGGGTGAGACAGAGAGAGCCTGTAAATCCCCAACTCTCTTGAGGGAGGATAAAGCCATAAGAAGAATTGTCTTCAGAGTCAAGATTTTATCCTGTACAGTTTCCAAGGGCTCAAACGGATGCCCTGATAAACCATGCAACACAATGGATAAATCCCATGAAGGAACTCGCACGGGGCGGAAAGGCCTCAGCCGTCGCGCACCCTGTATGAGAAACCAGTGGATGATGGCCCACTGAGGCACCATCTATACAGTATATTCGTGGTAAGCTGAAATGGCTGCCACGTAAACCTTCAGGGTGGCTGGTGTCACTCCATCCGAAAAACGGTCCTGAAGGAACTCCAGTACTGAAGCCACTGGGCAGCAAACTGGATCCATATTATGAGTTTCGCACCAGGTCGTAAACAGTCTCCACTTGAAAGCATATAAGCGTCTCGTAGAAGCTGCTCTAGAATTCAGTATAGTCTCCGTAGTTTCAACAGAAAGACCGGAACATATTAACTCACACCGCTCAGAGGGCACGCCCACAGTTTCCAAAGATCTGGCCTCGGGTACCAAATCAGTCCCCTTGCTTGCGATAATAAATCCTGTCTGAGGGGAATCTGCCATGGAGAGCCCGCTAACAGATTGATCAGATCCGCAAACCATGGCTGTGTGTGCCACCGCGGAGCCACCAACAGCAACTGTTCCACTTTGTCCAGCCGTATTCTGCATAATACCGCTGGGATCAGACAAATTGGGGGAAACGCATACAAACTGGTCCTGGGCCAGTTGTGAGCTAACGCATCCAAGCCCAGGGGCGATGGAGGGCATAGGGAGAACCATAGCGGGCAATGCGTAGTCATGCTCGACGCGAATAAATCCACTTTCGCTTCTCCGAAAATCTGCCATAGGAGATTCACCGTTTGGGGGTGCAATCTCCATTCCCCTTGCTCCAGAGTCTGTCTGGATAGCAAATCCGCTCTGAAGTTCATTCGTCCGGGGATATGAACAGCCCGGATCGACAGAAATTTGTTGTGAGACCAAAGAAGAATATGTCTCGCCAGCCTGCACAGGGGGCGAGAGCATAATCCTCCCTGATGATTCAGGTATGACACAACCGCTGTGTTGTCCGATCTGAGCAGTACATGAGGGCCGATCACCAGACTCGAGAAATACTGGAGAGCCAGAAAAACCGCCAGTAATTCCAACCTGTTTATGTGTCAACTGCGTTGTGTCGCTGTCCACACTCCGTGGGCTGGGCGCCCTTGACAAACAGCTCCCCAACCGGTCAAAGACGCATCTGTCATGACAGTCTCTCGGGAAGCACAGATCCCCAGCCGAACCCCGGTTCGGAGAAATTCGGCTGACATCCATAGTTTTAACGACATCACACACCTCCGTGTCACCGAGATCGTTCGATGCGGAAGACAACGGGGTGAAATATTTCGTCGTTTCGTCCACCACTGAAAAGGGCACATGTGAAGTAATCCCAGATGAATTACGGGAATAGCCGCTGCCATTAGACCTAAAAGTCTGAGGCACAATCTCACTGTCACTGCGCGACCCGCTTTGAAGCGCCCCACGCATGACGCAATCGACTGAGCGCGCGGGAGAGAAAGCTTCACTGTCATCGCACGAGAGTCCAAGTCTATTCCCAGAAAGGTAATCCGTTGAGAGGGGATTAAAACACTTTTCTGGAAATGTGTGCGTAAACCCAGGCTGTTTAAATGATTCAGCACAAGATCCCGATGAGAGTGTGCTTGAGTCTGCGATTGCGCTAACACCAGCCAATCGTCCAAATAGTTCAAAACACGGACGCCCTGGAGCCGCAACGGGGCCAGAGCTGCGTCCATGCATTTTGAGAAAGTACGGGGAGCTAGAGCTAAGCCAAAGGGAAGAACGCGGTACTGATACGCTTTGCCCTCTAAAGCGAATCTGAGGAACTTCCTGTGTCTCTTGATGATCTGAATATGGAAGTATGCATCCTTCAGATCGATCGTGACAAACCAGTCGTTTGGTTGAATCTGAGACAAAATAGACTTTACCGTCAACATCTTGAATTTGCTCAGCCTGAGTGCAAGATTCAGACGGCGTAAATCCAGAATGGGTCGTAATCCGCCCTCTTTTTTTGGTACCACAAAATAACGGCTGTAAAACCCTGACTCCATATGACAGGGGTGTACTTCTTCTATAGCCCCTTTGTTCAGCAGAGCCGACATCTCTCGTCGCAGCACCGCTATGTCCATCGGTTTCACCACCATGGAAAGAATTCCGCGGAAAGGGGGTGGGCCTTTCCGAAACTGAATGGTGTATCCGTGACAAATTGTGCATAACACCCATTGAGAAATGCCGGGCAAGCATTCCCACTCGGCCGGAAACAATATTAGCGGTCTCAAAATGTCCGTTTCCTGCAACGCTGTCACACACATAAAATAGTCCGGGCACGAAAAACTCGTGGCATTCGTGCACAGGGGAAGTGTATGCATAAGAGTCATTGCATCTCGTTGTGCATAATCCTGAAACGTGTCCACGGCAGGAATTAGGCCAACAGATTGAACATCGGGCTTTGCCGCTAGCGAAAAAGCGGCGGCTGTGCGAGCCGTCATAACGGGCCGTCTGTGCAGGACCCTTTGAATCGCCCCTCGAATTCTGAAAGCTGGATTGCGCAGACTGTCTGAGGGAGCGTTTGGCGTTACAGCTCGATCCAATGCTGTTCGAGGCGCTGTTTGCGGCGAGACAGTCAGAGTCTGAGCATGGGGACTGCAATGAGAGTGTTGGATGCGCGAAAGCGGTCCAACAGCGCTATCTAGCGGAGGGCACAGTCCCTGGCAAGCAGCGAAAAGATCAGGAGCTGCTATTCGGTGCCCAAGAACGAGAGGCATTAGCCGTCAAACTCAGGTTCAACCTCTTTCGCTGACGTTGAGCGAGAACGCGCGGGCGCCTGTCAGCGTTCAACCTCCCTGGGTCTGCGGGGAATCAGCTGGCGGAAAGCGGCTGATTGCTGTTTCGCTGCCCCGAATTTCTCCACCACTGAAGTGACAGCCTCTCCGAACAAACCGTCCTTGGAAACAGGGGCGTCCATGAGAAAAGATTTGTCCTTTTCCTTGATGTCGGTGAGATTAAGCCAGAGGTGGCGCTCAACCATGATCAAACCGGCCATGGAACGGCCCACTGCTCGAGCAGTATGTTGGGTAGCACGTAGCTCCAAATCCGTTGCCCGCCGTAATTCCTTTACCGCCTCGGATGTGATACCCTCCCCTTCATCTAATTCCTTTAATAGCTCCGCTTGGTAGGCCTGAAGGACCGTCATAGAGTGGAGCGAAGCAGCCACCTGGCCAGCGGCCATGTAGGATTTCCAAACTAAACTGGACGTGACTCGACACGCCTTAGAGGGAAGAAGGGGGTGAGACTTCCACGCCGCGGCCGAATTAGGCGCGAGGTGCTCGGCGAGAGTCTCTTCCACCGGCGGTATTGCTGCATAGCCATGGTTCGCCATGTCGGAAATGGTGGCGAAATCCGCAGCCACAGCATTTGTAATCTGTGCCGAGAACGGCTGTTTCCAGGACCTCAAAACCTCCTGGTGGAAAACGGTCGTCCAGCTCAGAAGAAGGTTGGGCCTCGGCCTTCTCAACCTCCCACTCCAGCCCCAATTTACCCACCGCACGAGAAACCACGTCCAACAGCTCGCTGTAGGAGGGGGAAACACTCCTCTCCTGTCCACTAGGAGGGAAAGGGCTAGTGTCGGCCGCGAAGTCCTCAGACTCCGAGGCCGCGGTGGATAAAACGTTGTCATCATGGCGTCCACAACCGAAGGAGATGGCACTACATGCCTCCGGTGTGGGCCGGCATCAGGGCAGGGAGCTTAGACAGAGCCGGCATCAGGGCAAGGGGCTTGGGCGGCGCCGGCAGGGCAAGGGGCTTGGGCGGCACCGGTAGGGCAAGGGGCTTGGGCGGCGCCGGCAGGGCAAGGGGCTTGGGCATGACTGGATTGGCCTCCTGAATGGCCACCGGGCCATGAGGGATGGAGGAAGCCTTTCTCCTCCTCCTCCTCCTCCTCCGTCTCCGAGACTGGGGCAGTGCAATGTCGTCGGCCAACACTGGGGGCGCTGCAGCCTCATCCGGCACCTCTGGGGGCGCTGCAGCCTCATCAGGCACCTCTGGGGGCACTGCAGCCTCATCAGGCACCACTGGGGGCAGGCGCTGCAGCCTCATCAGGCACCTCTGGGGGCGATACAGCCTCATCAGGCACCTCTGGGGGCGCTGCAGCCTCATCAGGCACCTCTGGCATTGGCGGGGCAGAGCCATTCCTCTTCTTTCCCCTCCTCCGCCTACGAGAGTGAGGTGCTGCAGTCTCTCCGGCCACCTCTAGGGGTTCTGCAATGTCACAAGTCACCTCTGGGGGTACTGCAGCTCCTTCATCCACCATGGGGGGAACTGCAGCTTTGACGGGCACCACAGGCAGCACTGCAGCCTCCTTAGCTGGGAAACGTGCCACGAACTCCACAAATTCCCCAAACGACAGGTGGTCCAGCCCCCTCATTCCCCACCAGCTGAGAGGCTCATTAAGGGCATAATTGAAGAGGTCCTTGAGGGCCGCATCATTAAACTCCAATCCCTCTGCAGTACCACTGAACTCCAGGGCAAAATCCCTCACACCAGTCCCTTGTTGATGGAGCGAGATCAAGGTCTTAAACTGGAGCATGCGCTGGTAGTGGGGGCTGGAGAGAGTGGAGGCTGGTGGACGGTGCAAACCCTTCTTCCGCTGAGTCCTCATACTGGCTAGTTCGTACTGTCAGGGTTTGGGTAGAGGGATGAGGCGAGGACTCAATGATGCAGAGAGAAGGGCTCTTTAATAGTAGTAATAATAAAATAAACAAACAAAAACTACCCCGTAGGGGAAAACAGACTAAACTTGACTGGCAAGGCAAGGCACGATGTGCACAGACAAATATTTGACACCGAACTAGCAACCAGACTGCAAACACAAGGACAATAAATAGGGAGCTAATGAGGAGGATAACGAGGGAACACATGTGGGGAAAATTACATCAATAATCAGGTAACAAGATGGGTGGGGTCAAGACAATTGACGAGAGCACATGGCACATAGGAACTAAGACAAAAGCCATGTGCTCACACAAAACAAAAAAACACAAGCACATGGCCAGCAAACCAATCACTAGCCATGTGCTTGAATAGACACAAACACGCAGCTAATGAGCAAGCTCATAAACCTCGTGTTCACACGAGACGGCACGCAGCCAGTAAAAACTAAGCCGCGCACTCACATGAAAACAATGACATGAGGAGAGTATCAGGGCTCTGTCACAAAACCATGAATAACACTAGACTGGAGTGACAGAACCCTGACAAAACCTTTTTAAAATTGCTTTATTATACATTATATATTACGTAAATACAGCCATCTACAGTTGTATGAATTGCATTCAATTTTATCTGTGTCTACTTAAATTACAATTACGATTTTGCACTCTATTAACAACCTCAGTAGAAAATAACATTATCTGGCATAATTCTGTATCATTCAGTATTCCATAAACACTGGTAAATGTAGGACATGACTGCAGAATACACTCTAAACTGGGCATAGTTTTTTTATGATTGTTGGTCAAGGATTTAAATGTTTCAAACAAACTGCCCTTTCTAATAGCAAAGCTTTAGCATCAGCCCTAGACAATGTCACAATCATTAGGACTGATGTCACACAGTGACAGTGCACTCTTATTGGAATTGGACTGATCAATGGAGAATCTATCAGCTGATCCATTAGAACAAATGGGACATGTAATTCATGTGAATGCTGAAGAAAAAACAAGTTTAAGCATGCAGCATCGTTAGAAACCCCTCATAAATGGTGTTTCCCCCTTGGGGGCACCCTCTGACGTCGGGCCCTTGGAATCACTTTTTTTGTCAAAATGTTTAATTTTAACGCCTTTAAAAATAATTTCAGAAACACCATCTGGAAGAAATTAGAACAATGTTGAGGGACTATACCACTCGATTATGTAAGTGTAATTCAGATAGCACGTAATACCCACCGAACATTACATAATATTAAGCCAGCAAATGTCTGTTTCACCCTCTAACCTGCGAAAGCTCCTCATGGATGCGAGACAGCAAGGCTGCAGCAAACAGCAGATCTGACCTTCACGTGCAGATTAAACACATCTGAGTGCGGTGCATGGCATGTCCTCACATTCTGCACCGATGCAATGGATCGTCTTTAAGAGTCCTGCAGTGCTGTTTTAATAAGTTTTAAGGGGATTTGCATGGCTGTAGGTTGATGTGGGCATCATGCACACTGATATCTGCTTTCTGCTTTGCACATGTTTTTTCTCCACTGGAGCGCTGCAGCTACACGGACAGACATGCAGCCAAACCAGGTGAGTGCATCACCTCACACATACATTCAACCATTCTTCATGACAAACGTGAAAAAAATAAAATAAAATACCTGAGGAAAAAGGTGTAGATGCCTGCTTAAGGATAGATGGGATATCAGTTTGCCATTTAGAGTGAGTGATGAGTTTTGCATGAATTAGTTATTAATTTGGGTTAGTTCACCCAAAATTAAAATTAGCCTGTTTTACTCACCCTTGCGACATCCTAGGTGTATATGACTTTCTTGTTTCAGATGAATCCAGTCGGAGTTCTATTAAAATTTGTTCTGGCTATTCCAAGCATTATTATTATAGTAGGCGGATGTTTCTCTTTAACAGCCCTAAGCATGTTAAATAAAGTGCGCATCCATAATAAAAAGTGCCTCACATAGCTCCGGGGGGTTAATAAAAGCTTCCTATAGCCATTCCATGCATTTTTGTAAGAAAAATATCCATATTTCAAATGTAATAAACACCTCTCTCTAACCTCTGCTGACTGTTGTATGCAGAAGCGTTTCGGCAGATGACGTAGGATGTGCCTCTGAGATATGCTAGTCTCGCGAGTTTGTTTACAGGAGCAAAACAAGCAAAGATACGTTACTAAACCAGTCTTGTCTGGGTTTATTTTGAAATCCTCCTACAATATATTTATTTATTTATTTATTTATTTTTTTTTTTTTTTTTTTTTACAAATCCTCGGTTTGTACTTCTAATTCGTGACTGGAGTTTTGTGTTGTTCTCTCTGCACATTCGTCACTAATCACGCAACACCAACGTCCTACGTCATCCGCTGCAACTGCTTCTGCCATATGACAGATGACGGAAGAGATAGAAAAGTGTTTGTTATGTCATATACACCTAGGATGGCTTGAGGGTGAATAAATTACAAGCTAATTTTCATTTTTGGGTAAACTAAACCTTTAAAAAATCTCTCTTTTTTTCTTTTTTCTCTATGCCATAGTTGTGATTTTTATAAAAGTAAATATCGGAAAAGGAACAATCTATAACACAATATATTGTAATACAAAAAAGTGCAAAATATAGCCTACTTCATATTAATGATAGAACCAAGATGGCGGCGCGTCCAAACGCAGCGGCTTCTCTCTGTCCCGACAGAACGGTGTTTTCGTGTTTTTTGTCTTGTGAGTCGCAGTGTTTTTGTACGTCGTCGTCGCATCTACCTGTCTGTAAGCGCAAATACAGTCGCGAGTTTCTGCTCGATGCCGGCAGAACCGCATTTTTACAGTTAAACTCTGCGCGCGCATGAACAGCTTCGGGATCTCGGTCTGCTAAGGAGGCCTTCACCATCACCGACCCCCACTACTGCATCTCGCCCACAGCTGAGGCGCCACAAGCGGTGTGAGAGGAAGCAGAAGAGGGGTAAACGCGGAGGTATCCGGGCTAGGCTAACGGCTAACCCACACAAGCCATCTATCCCCACCATCGTACTCGCTAACGTACGCTCGTTGGACAATAAACTGGACTACATTTGATTACTACGCTCAACTCAGAGGACTGTAAAGACTGTTGTGTTTTTGTGTTCATGGAAACATGGCTCAGCAACAGCGTTCCAGACTGCGATATTCAGCTCGACCAGCTGACGTGCTATCAAGCGGATAGAGCTCTCGGCGGCGGCGGGCTTTGTGTTTACATGAATGACGCGTGGTGCCGCGATACTGTTGTGATCAGCAAACACTGTTCACCCCTGGTGGAGTTTATGATTATTAAGTGCCGGCCGTTCTATCTGCCGAGGGAATATACTGCTATACTGCTCATTTCGGTGTATATTCCCCCGTTCAACATCATCAGCAACAGGAACGACGCACTAAATGAACTGTACCAGCACATCAGTGAGCAGCAGACAGCACACCCCGATGCTTTTCTCATCATAGCTGGGGATTTCAACCATGCGGACCTAAAGAGTGTGTTTCCAAAAATACACCAACACATTAACTTTCCAACACGAGGTAATAACATTTTGAACTTTGTTTACACCACACAGAGAGTAGCTTACAAAGCCCTCCCCCTCCCCCACCTCGGAGCCTCAGACCACATCACTGTCATGCTAATGCCTGCATACAGACCACTCATTAAAGTCGCCAAACCTGTTTACAAACAGATTAAAGTGTGGCCAGAAGGATCATCAGAGGTTCTTCAAGACTGCTTCAACACAACTGACTGGGACATGTTTAAGCAGGCTGCCACATGCAATAACACCACTAACCTCCAGGAGTACTCAGAGACTGTCACTGCCTACATCAACAAGTGTATTGATGATGTAACGGTCACAAAAACCATCACTGTTCGAGCCAACCAGAAGCCATGGATGACAGGGGAGGTCTACAGACTCCTGAAGACACGGAACGCTGCTTTCAGAGCTGGAGATGAGGTGGGCCTGAGAACAGCTAGGGCCAACCTGTCCCGTGGCATCAGAGAGGCTAAGAGACAGCAACCCAGGAGGATAGCTCACCAATTCAGCGGCAGCAGAGACACTAGGAACCTGTGGCAGGGGATACAGACCATTACGAACTACAAGCCCCCACCACGAACCTCTGACAGCAACATCTCTCTACTGAACGAGCTGAACACCTTCTTCACTCGCTTTGAGCAACAAAACAGCACCACTGCACAGAAGACTCCACCTCCTCCCAGCGACCAGGTGATGACGCTGACCTCAGACAGCATGAGGAGATCCTTCAGCAGGATCAATGCACGCAAAGCTCCGGGTCCTTACAACATCCCTGGGCGTGTACTGAAAGACTGTGCAGCAGAACTCACTGATGTCTTCACAGACATTTTCAACATCTCACTGAGTCAGGCTGTTGTTCCCACATGCTTCAAAACTACAACCATCATTCCAGTTCCGAAGAAGCCATCTCTATCCTGCTTCAATGACTACCGTCCTGTTGCACTTACCCCCATCCTCATGAAGTGCTTTGAACGGCTAGTCATGCACCACATCAAGTCAGCCCTCCCCCCCCTCCCTGTACCACTTCAAGTTTGCATATCAGTCCAACCGGTCGACCGATGATGCCATCGCCACTACCTTCCACTCAGCACTCACACATCTGGACAAAAAGGACTCATATGTCAGAATGCTGTTCATAGACTTCAGTTCAGCATTCAACACAATCATCCCTCAACAGCTCATTTACAAACTGATTCACAAATGGCTGTTGGACTTTCTGACTGGAAGACCTCAGGCAGTACGGGTCGGCAGCAACACATCCAGCATCATCACACTGAACACTGGGGCCCCCCAAGGATGTGTGCTGAGCCCTCTCCTCTTCACTCTGCTGACCCATGACTGCACACCTTCACACAACTCCAACCTCTTTATTAAGTTTGCAGATGACACGACTGTGGTGGGTCTCATTAGCAACAAAGATGAGACAAACTACAGGAGTGAGGTGAGCCGCCTGGCCAAGTGGTGCAGTGACAACAATCTCTCTCTGAACGTGGAGAAGACAAAGGGGATTGTTGTAGACTTCAGGAGAGCACACACTCAGCACGTTCCTCTGACCATCAGTGGTGCGACTGTGGAGAGAGTGAGCAGCACCAAGTTCCTGGGTGTGCACATCACAGAGGACCTCTCCTGGACTGAAAACACCACAGCACTGGCCAAGAAATCACAACAGCGTCTCTACTTCCTTCGCAAACTGAGGAGAGCCAGAGCCCCGGCCCCCATCATTTACACCTTCTACAAAGGCACCATCGAGAGCATCCTGACGAGCTGCATCACTGTGTGGTATGGCGCCTGCAACGCGTCCTGCCGAAAGACTCTGCAACGCATAATGAGAGCAGCTGAGAAGATCATTGGTGTCTCTCTCCCCTCCCTCCAGGACATTTATGGAACCCGTCTCACCAGCAAAGCCCTCTGCATCACAGGTGATCCCACCCACCCATCACACAGCTTCTTCAGTCTGCTGCCATCAGGGAGGAGATTGTGGAGTCTCCAGGCCAGGACCAGCAGACTGAAGGACAGCTCCATCCACCAGGCTGTCAGGAAGCTGAACTCCCTCCCAAACTTGCCCCCCCTCCTCTTCTGCCCCAGGCACCACTGAACTATGAGCCCCCCCTCCCCCCACACACACACTAATTATATGATGGCATGCACTAGTCACTTTGTGCAGCATTGGTCTGCTCACTACCTCATTCAGCATGGAACTGACGTCATTCCACTACCTCATCAGTCAGTTAAATTAAATAACTGCTCTTGAGCCCTTTGTCACTTGTCACTTTAATCAGACTTAATAAGGTATTTTTAATAAGGGATTTTTTTGCACTAAAAATCTTTTATCTGCACTGTTGTTCACTTCATTGATTTGCACTATATCTGTCATTTGCCTTGTGCTGCTTTATTTAACTTTATTTTTAAATTTATTATATGCCTTTTTTTTTTACCTTCCCTTATTGTATAGTTGTATCTACATTTTATAGATTTTAAGGCTTTAATGTTACTTTTATCTGTATGCACCGGGGTCTGAGAGTAACGCAATTTCGATTCTCTGTATGTATGTACTGTACATGTGGAAATTGACAATAAAGCAGACTTGACTTGACTTGACTAATGTGTCTGCACAACTTCGTTTCAGCTGAATTCATGCAGACACTACCGTTCTATAAAAAGATAAATACAACTGTGAAAAAAAAAGAACAATGAAACATGACATAATGAACAATTTCTAGCTCTTGGAGTAGTGTGTCACTGATTATGTGAAATCCTTCACACAGATGGTCAGATTTTCTTGCTTCTGCTAAAACACAAGTGTCACGGTGTCCGGTCTGTGTTTCCCTGGGTGTCCACTAGTGGTCTCACTTCCCCATAGGCACCTCACCACAGGCACTACATTTCCCACATAGCTTTGTCCCTTCATCACAGTTAATTGCACACCTGCCATTGCACTCAGCTGTCTCCACTTCCTTCGTTATCCTGTCTATATAAACCGGTCTGTCTGTGTCATGGAGTCCTTAATTTCCGTCACCCAGTTTTCTCGCGTTCCTTGTGTTTTCTAGTTTCTTGTTTACTGTTTGTTTTGTTCCTGACTGATTTCATGGTTTTGACCCCCTGCTTGTTTTGGATTTTGAATTTTGGATTACCCAATAAAATACACTGCAATTGGATCCCTCATCTCCTGTGTCCTATCGTAACAGAAAGACTCCATCTTGATCAGATCCAGCGGTGTGGGAATTTGTGTCCGTTCCCCAGCCAGCATGGAGGAGCGAAGGAGAAGATTCCTTAAATTAACCACCTTCAGTCAAAGGGGGAATGAGGTGGGTGGTGTGGCACAAAAGTTCTGGACCTTGGCGGTGGGGTTGCGATATAATGATGCGGCCTTGAAATACTTTTTTAACGTCTGTTTGGACAACCCTTTGCCGGAGAGTGAAATGAATGCGCTTTGATTTTTGGGGGTTCATCCTGTACCTGCAACATCGGTCTCAGTGGGATACCCCAGCCACACCTGTCTCTCCAGGTGGGATGGCCGACTCTAGACAGGGGTCTACAGACAGGAGGACCGCCAGCCCAGCGCCACTGCACAATGTGGCCGCCAGCCCAGCACCATTGCACAATGTGGCCCCCAGCCCAGCACCACTGCACAAGATGGCCGCCAGCCCAGCACCACTGCACAATATGGCCGCCAGCCCTGCGCCACTGCACATTATGGCCGCCGGTCCAGCACCACTGCACAATATGGCCGCCAGCCCAGCGCCACTGCACAATATGCCGCCGGTCCAGCGCCACTGCGCAAGATGGCCAGCGGTCCAGAGCCATGGCACAAGATGGCCGCAGGCCCAGCGTCTCTGCACAAGATGACAGCCACCGGTGACCCTCCAGAGTCGGGTCAGGTCACCGTTGACCCTCCAGGGTCGGGTCAGGTCACCATTGACCCTCCAGAGATGGGTCAGGTCACCATTAACACTCATGAGTTAAGCACTACCACAGTTAGACCTCAGGAGTCAAGTCAAGTCACCGTTGATCTTCCTGAATCCAGTCAAGACACCACGGATCTACCAGAGCCTCTCCACGTCTCTGCTGAACTACCAGAGACTCGTAACGTCTCAGCCGAACTCTCTGAGCGCTCGACTTATCCTGTCGTGGCCACGGAGGCCATCCAGGAACTCACCGCCTGCCCTGTCATGGCTATGGATACCATCTACCATCTCCTCAGGGCCACGGAGGCCACCCTTAACCTGTTCATGTTCTCTATTTCAGACTTATCTAACCAGACTTGCTCTCCTGTGCCATCGATCCCACTGTATTGGTCTTCGGCGCCGCCCTGGTGGGCTCCTGTCTCGAGCGCACGGCTGTGGTGGTCTTCTGCACTGCCCTGGTGGGCTTCTGTCTCGACCGCACGGCTGTGGTGGTCTTCTGCACTGCCCTGGTGGGCTTCTGTCTCGACCGCACGGCTGTGGTGGTCTTCTGCGCCGCCCTGGTGGGCTACTGTCTCGACCGCACGGCTGTGGTGGTCTTCTGCGCCGCCCTGGTGGGCTTATGTCTCGACCGCACGGCTGTGGTGGTCCAGGAACTCACCGCCTGCCCTGTCATGGCTATGGAGACCATCTACCATCTCCTCAGGGCCACGGAGGCCACCCTTAACCTGTTCATGTTCTCTATTTCAGACTTATCTAACCAGACTTGCTCTCCTGTGCCATCGATCCCACTGTGGTGGTCTTCGGCGCCACTCTGGTGGGCTCCTGTCTCGAGCGCACGGCTGTGGTGGTCTTCTGCACTGCTCTGGTGGGCTTCTGTCATGACCGCACGGCTGTGGTGGTCTTCTGCGCCGCCCAGGTGGGCTACTGTCTCGACCGCACGGCTGTGGTGGTCTTCTGCGCTGCCCTGGTAGGCTTATGTCTCGACCGCACGGCTGTGGTGGTCTTCTGCGCCGCCCTGGTGGGCTATTGTCTCGACCGCACGGCTGTGGTGGTCTTCTGCGCTGCCCTGGTGGGCTTATGTCTCGATCGCACGGCTATGGTGGTCTTCTGCGCCGCCCTGGTGGGCTTCTGTCTCGACTGCATGGCTGTGGTGGTCTTCTGCGCCGCCCTGGTGGGCTTCTGTCTTGACTGCATGGCTGGGGTGGTTTTCTGCGCCGCCCTGGTGGGCTTCTGTCTCGACCACACGGCTCCAGTTCCACCTGATCCACCCTGGATACTTGCCCTGTCGGCTCGGATACTTGCCGCCCCCCCGCCCCCTTATCCTCCGCCGGTTCTCCTCCCTCCTGGTCTCCTTGTTGTTGTTTTTTTTTTTTTTTGCACTTCCTGTCTCTGTTTCCCTCTATGGACCTGGCCCTCCGTCCCTCCCCCTGATCCTCCGCCGGTCCACCTCCCTCCTGGTCTCCTTGTGGTTGTTGTTTTGTTTTTTCACTTCCTGTCTCTGTTTCCCTCTATTACCTGGCCCTCCGTCCCTCCCCCTGTTCCTCCGCCGGTCCACCTCCCTCCTGGTCTCTGTGTTCCTTGGTCTGTTCTGGTGTTCAGGAGGAGCATCTGGTAGCTGCTCCGTAGAGGAGGGTCTCGTTTCCTGTGTCCTATCGTAACAACAAGATGCTGTTTGGAACATTCTCAAAATAGGAGTACTAGCATCATTAAAGCAAAAAAGGGAAATAACAAACACAAAGACATTTTTTTTTTCTCACTCGATTGTTACAATGATTATTTTTGATGTTGTTTTTATACAGAATATAATTCGTCCCTTTATGGATCTTCCCTCAAGAGTATTAATATAAAAACAATTTTCTTGCTTGCTATTTATTTATGCATTTATGTATTTATTCATTCAGCATAACCATTAAAGTGTCTAACTAATTTGCTGACTTGTTATGTTCTGATATCTAATAATGTCAAATCCTAAATCCTAACAGATCCAAACGAGAAACCACCAGAACAGAGAGAGAAGCACGCAATCCTGGCAGGTAGCACAAATATACAGCTCATTTAATTTGCTCACCCTTTTAAAAAATATATTATCTATATAACTATGTTGCTAAGATTTGGGAGAGGTCTCAGTTTCAAGCTCCCAGTCCTGTTGCAACTTCTAGATGGTTGAGAGAACATTAATGTAATATTTGAAAAGTGATTTTTCAACAGCTACTGGATGATATCATGCAAAAATGAGATGGTGGTTTACAGACTTGAATTTTAAATATAATTATATAATACAAATATATTTGATATGGTTTTGTCAATTTTCTGTGTTTCAAAAATATGAATTAACCAATAAATCAATCAATCAATGTTTTGACATTTGTGTGACCTCTTTGTGTTTAACAGTACTTTACTAATGAGAAGTCCAGATGTCACTAAAGCCCCTGTTACGAAATCAGAACAGCTCCTCAAGTTAGATGGCCATGACTTCACCATGAGGCCTGGCTTTGGAGGTAAGATGAGAAGAATGCGTTGAGTCCCAAAAACATAAGATAGAAAGCACTTTTGAAGAGTTTCCAGGCTCCCTATAGAGCTATAAATGATGGGCTATGCAGAAAAGTCGTCTAAAACAATATATGTATTCTAGTTTTATTATTTTAATCATAACAGATATAAATAATAAAGTTTATTGTTGGTTATACTAAAGAACATATAAATGAATACATAAATGTAATCATTTATTTTTATTGTTGCACTTATGTTAAATCAAAATAAATCAGCGATTACTATATTTTGTTGCTGTTGTTGTTGATGATTTCTACTTGCTCTTAGCATTACTTTATTGGCTTTATTTGTGGTGCATATGGATTAATATTCAGTCTTTTTTTATTAATACATGAATGAGTGATATGAAACACCACAAGACTCATATTTGTGTAGGATTTGAACTGAGATCACAGACAATCAGCTTTACATAAGCTCAGGCCAGATTATGACACTGATTTACTGTGGCTCTGTGCCACGAGCATTCACTCATCTGCCCGTATCTTCACTAAAGTTCACACTACTGTAAATACTACGGTCAGATCAAACCCAGATTAAAGGTTATGAAAATATTGTCCTAAGGTGAAGAAAGGACATTTCAAGTTTTCATGCATTTCTTTTGCTTTTTTCAAGTTTCATGCAAGTTTTTACACTGCCGAGTGCTAAACTCAGATTTAGGTCATGTCCACACATACACTGGTATTTTTATAAACAGAGTTTTTCCTTCTTCCATTTTAAACAAAATCTCCGTCCACACGATATTGAAAACGCATGCTATGAAGTGTCAAGAGCATGCTAAGCCAACAGGTGGCGATATAAACTCAACCTTAAAGCCGTGTTGGCCAATCAGAAGCCTGAAAAAGTTTCTAGTAGGCGGAGATAACAGAGCATGCTCCGACGTCACAATCCAAAATCACCATACATGTCACATAACATTTAGTCACAAGCCATATTGTAGCATTACTCATTCTTTCTTTGTGTAAACATTTGGGTGGTTTTATGCAAATCTTGCAACACAGTGATGTAGACATGTCGGGGTGTGTTTGAATGAAGCATTTTAGGAAGCCGTTTAACTTTTATAAAAAATATCTATTTTGGGTTTGAGACTTTATTCTTTTCAACTTTACGAATCTTATCTATGCATGAAAAGCTTGTAACACTCTAAAGAGAAAGGAAAACTTGAAATTGCATAATATGAACCCTTTATGTTTAAATCTATCATATTTTTACAACTAGTGCATTGGAAGTCTATTTACATCTCATCGTTCTTCATTTTAGGGCCTGCGATTCCTGTGGGTGTTGATGTTCAGCTTGAAAGTCTGGACACCATCTCTGAAGTAGATATGGTAGGAGACTGACACGTGTGTTTTTAAATATGGCTTACAGATTTCAGAGTGCATCATGAATGCTTCAGTGCTATCATGATCTTTTCCACTCTGATATTGTGCCACAGGATTTGGATTAGGGCAAAAGCTCAAATTCAGCAACCAGTAACCTTTCCAAGCATCCTAGATGTGTTGACAAATAGCCTGTTTTTTTTTCTTATAAAGAGGGCTTTTGGCATAGAAATGAGGCTACTGTTTAAATGGTTTATGTTAAGATGTATGGCTGATTGGATCGTATGGTTCAGGACTTCACCATGACCCTGTACCTGAGACATTACTGGAAGGACGAGAGATTGTCCTTTCCCAGCAACACCAACCAGAGCATGACCTTTGATAGCCGCCTGGTGAAGAAAATCTGGGTACCTGACATATTTTTTGTCCATTCCAAACGATCCTTCATCCATGACACCACCATGGAGAACGTCATGCTCCGAGTGCATCCTGATGGCAAAGTGCTCTACAGCTTGAGGTAAGTGTCACTGATTACACACACCCACATACATTCTGAGGATCGTACATTTCACATTTTATTCAGGCTTTGCTTTTTCTTTCTAATAATTGACCTCTCTGAACAGTGGAAACGCTCAGTTTAAGCCTGAGAAATAGATTGCCAGCACATCAGAAAAGTTTATACATCCAGCTTTGCTATAGGTGTATGACATAGAGACTCAGATTTGCTCAATAAACAAAAATATCTTGTTTTTCCATTTTCCTTTAATATAATCCAACAATGACTTTTTTGACATTTAGTATCTCCATTTTTGCAATTACGTTCTAGGTTGACTAAGATCTATCATATCTAGGAGGAGACGATCTTGGTTTTTGCTATAGATGAGTGATTAATATGTGGGAATCTGTGGGATTAATTCAAGCCAAATGTATATTCGGACACAAACCTGGTTCATTGGTGAGTTTTAATCTTAGAACCCTCCCATGCCCAGTCTGGTGGACAAAATGACTTTATTCTTCTATGTACATCTCGACTTACAATCTATAAGTCGATCTGTTATGTCAAGGCCAGCTCCTCTCTACAGCCTCTCAACTAGTTCATCTAGTATCTGTAATTTAATCCAAGACCGGATGACTGATCTGTAGTTTTTTTTGGAATTTTTTTTGGAAGCTTTAGAAAAATACAATGAATTACAAGGCCGTATAGAACAGTGAGATTTAGCATACTGACGTTTTAATAAAAAAAATTTTTTTTTATATATAGTCAATCGTGAACTAAAGTGGGCCGGTCTAAGTCCCACTCCAGCCCTGGTCACCATGTTCATCATGACTGTAGCATTGGCTGCATTTCCCAAATAAATGGAAAGGCTAAGAACAGGGTATGTTTCTCAGTCTTAAGTGCATTAGTAAAACAATTCAGAGGTTGAAGAAGTACTTTCAGAGTTTCTAAAACCGTCAGAGCTTTTGGCATCCAATGCCGTTTATTTTGTTTTCCCGCCAGCTCAGCACACAGCATGCAGCAGCTGCAAAAACTGTTCCACCATATCATAAGATGAATTGGGTTCATCATGTTTTTGAGCTTGTGGTCTGAAAGGTATGAGTCTTTCAGTTTCTTAGCCAGCTGACGTGAAAGCACTGGTTATCTGGTGAATGCAGATATGGATTTCCAAAGCCTTGAAAGCACTGCAGACACCCTGTTTACTCCTAATGCTTCGTTCACAGTAAAGTGGAGATTGTGCCCAAAACATGGATTTTTTCCCCTACCATTTTTCTCATTTTTTTTCTTCAAAGGCTTCTTAGCTGTGTGTGTGTGTGTGTGTTATCTCCACAACAGCCAAAACACCATGATTGCAGTTTCCATTATTTATTTGTGCGACAGAGTTCTCTTCATGTCCTCAGATCAGTTGTGCAACAGTTTCTCTCAGAGATGCTATTATGTAGTGTTTCATTATAGATGTGAAGAATTTCTGTGTACATTAAACAAATTTGTCTTAGAAACCGATGGTTTAAGATGTTTAAACTGTTATAACATTGGCCAGGATATGTGTTTTCTGACTGTGTACACAGGAACGTTGTCCATAGAGATGTCAAGAACATCCTGGTTCAGTTTTCTTGTTTCAGGTTTTGTCATACACTGTAAAAAATGTTAAGCTGTTTCAACTAATTATTATTTAGCAGAGGTGGAAAGACTACGAAAATATTCTACTCAAGTAAAAGCACCATTACATCCGTGAAATTTTGATTAGTAAAATTACCAGTAAAAAGTAGCTTGTTTTAAAATTTACTCAGAGTAAAAATTACCAAGGGTGTCAAACTCAGTGCCTGGAGGGCCACAGTCCTGCACAGTTTAGATAACCATAATTAAACACATTTGATCCAGCTAATCTAATAATTTAGGCTTATTTGAAAACTACATGATATGTGTGCTGGAGCAGGGTTGGAGCTAAACTCTTCATTCCTCCAGGAACTGAGCTTGACACCCCTCATAGGCCTGTCTCAAACCTGAAATCTCAAACCAGTTGTTTTTAATTAAAGGAATCAGTCCTTTAGAATAAGAAGACATTTGGGCTGTTACCAGGCAAATGAAAACAGTATTAACAAAATAAACTTTTTCAATGCAGAGGAAACACTAAAGTGTCATCGGAAGTGGCATTTAGATGTATTTACACACTGTTAAATGCAGGACATGAATGCATTTAACCTGCAGTTACAAATACAGAAATAATGTTTTGATATAAGACATAAAATGTTGAATGCTCATTTGAAATTATTATATATATTATTATATATAACAAGATTAATGTGCAGGGCTAGGGGTCCTCCAGGAAAGATTTGAGAACAGATTTTGAGTCAAGCGAATGGATACTTATGCAATTTACTTATTTCAGTTTTTTTATTTTGAATAAATTTACGAAGTTGTGACAATTCTGTTTTTGCTTTGTCAGTATGGTGTATGGAGTGTAGATTGATGTTGAAAAAAATAAAAAATGTGAAAAACGAAGGGGTATGAATATTTTCACAAGGCACTGTACATACCGCCTACACTAAATCCCATACATTTTCTAAAGTAACCATACCATTTTAGCCCACTTCTACAAGTCAATGAGCTCTTTTATATTTAAATCATGTTTGATGGGACTTGAAGTCGAGCACTTCACAATGTAAGTGCAGTGCTGTACAAGATGAGCTACCAAGCAAGTTTACAGTATATGACAGTGTAATTTGTGTAAAAGGAAATAAAGTTGTGCAGTGAATTGTATGTATAGGTATTTTTTGAAGTTTTGCAAAAATGTAGGTAGAAGCATATTTTTCTAATGAGCCTATGCTGCTTGTTTGGTGTAAGTGTTAATGGCTGATTAAAAGGTTATTTAAAATATAGCATATTGAAAATTATAGCAAAAATGCAGCGTCCCAAATCAGTTCAAAGCATATTTGTTAACAAGATCCATCCCACTTAAAAAAATAAGATTATTATGAATGAAATGATGAAAAAACATTTGATTATTTATATTTTATTTACTTATTAACTCCTCGTGGGGTTACAGACCCCTTAATACAATCATTTTCAGTTGAAAATTCTAAAATAAAGGAGACATAGACTCACCTAAAGGATTATTAGGAACACCTGTTCAATTTCTCACTAATGCAATTATCTAATCAACCAATCACATGGCAGTTGCTTCAATGCATTTAGGGCTGTGGTCCTGGTGAAGACAATCTCCTGAACTCCAAACTGAATGTCAGAATGGGAAAGAAAGGTGATTTAAGCAATTTTGAGCGATTTCACAATCTACTCAGTTACTGGGATTTTCACGCACAACCATTTCTAGGGTTTACAAAGAATGGTGTGAAAAGGGAAAAACATCCAGTATGCAGCAGTCCTGTGGGTGAAAATGCCTTGTTGATGCTAGAGGTCAGAGGAGAATGGGCCGACTGATTCAAGCTGATAGAAGAGCAACTTTGACTGAAATAACCACTCGTTACAACCGAGGTATGCAGCAAAGCATTTGTGAAGCCACAACACGCACGACCTTGAGGCGGATGACCTACAAGAGCAGAAGACCTCACCGGGTACCACTCATCTCCACTACAAATAGGTAAAAGAGGCTACAATTTGCACGAGCTCACCAAAATTGGACAGTTGAAGACTGGAAAAATGTTGCCTGGTCTGATGAGTCTTGATTTCTGTTGAGACATTCAGATGGCTCGAATAATTTCAAACTCGTTTCTTGAACATGACAATGAGTTCACTGTACTAAAATGGCCCCCGCAGTCACCAGATCTCAACCCAATAGAGCATCTTTGGGATGTGGTGGAACGGGAGCTTCGTGCCCTGGATGTGCATCCCACAAATCTCCATCAACTGCAAGATGCTATCCTATCAATATGGGCCAACATTTCTAAAGAATGCTTTCAGCACCTTGTTGAATCAATGCCACGTAGAATTAGGGCAGTTCTAAATGAGAAAGGGGGTCAAACACAGTATTAGTATGGTGTTCCTAATAATCCTTTAGGTGAGTGTGTGTGTATATATATATATATATATATATATTGTGGATTTGTGACTCATTATTTTATTAATCCAAACACATTGAGCAGGGTTACAGTCACAGCGATGTGCAATATGGATCTCAGCCACTTTCCCCTGGACACCCAGACATGCTCACTGGAGATTGAGAGCTGTGAGTCTAAACAACACACCTGATGGAAACATTTTCATGTGATGTCATTTTGAGTAAAGCAGGATATTCAGTGTTTTTTTTTTTTTTTCGTGTTTAGTGTTTGTGAGTTCATATGTATTTGTGTTATTTTGTTTGGAGATGCTTATACTGACGATGACCTCATGCTGTACTGGAAGAGAGGAAACAAATCTCTGCAGACGGATGAGAAGATCTCTCTGTCTCAGTTCCTCATCCAGGAGTTTCACACCACCACAAAACTAGCCTTCTACAGCAGCACCGGTATGTGACAGTCATTACCATTCTCTGTATAGTTTCATATATAAACATAAATCCTGACAAATAAAGACTGATGAAGCAGCTATTTGGCATTTTTGATGCAATGTAAAAATGACCAAAACGGCATGGCCTCAACAGGTAAAGATAGTTCAGTAAAAGGTAAAGTAAAGGTAAAATGTAGGCCTATCTAGAAGGATACATACATATTATCTTTCCCCAACACATTAAATTAATCTAATTAACTGAGTATAAGAATGCAACGTCACGCAGTGTGGATTTTAGAACAGTAATTACCTTATTTGTCCAAAACCTCCAATGCTTTTAATATCTTCTGTGGACATTCATTTCTACATTAACTGTGAACGGATCGCTTTCTGATGCATACCTCACTAGTCGAGGTGAACATGTATAACTGTCTTTCATAAATGTCATACTGTCAACAGCCTTACTTATTTAACCATAACTTAATCAGCAGCAGAAAATAATATACTTGATCATACGTGTATTCGTGCAACATTCCACTTAGTCAGAAGAGGGAGCGCTCACTCTTAAAGGGGCCGCATCCCTATTTCACTTGTTGCCTTGGTTCAGCAATAGTGAAGAGTTATTGAATTCTGAAGACAGTGTAACTATCAAATCACAATGCGCTATAGATGGAGCGATGAAATATTTTGCTCAGCCTTTATAAAGATCACTTCACCCCAACCGTCTTCACAGCAGCTTTACCAAGAACAGGCTTGCTCTGCGGTGAGTGATGCGGGCCAAAGAGAACAGAGTGGATGAGTCTGTAAAGTGCTTGATATGGACTCGCAGCAGAGGCAGACATCTAAACTATCCTACTGTGTGTGCGCATCATAGGTGTACAATACTAAACACTTTTTAATAAAACAACTTCATCCCCCGCGTTTTTTCTTTTCTTTTTTGACCAAGTCAAGTGCGTTCATAGAGGTTTCCATGGGCCAATGCAAATAAATCTAGATTTAAATTCAAAAGGAAAGCTCGTCGCAATCGTGTTGAATCAGTGGAATCTCTCTCTGCTACTTCTCTCGCCTACGTCTCAAACGATGGATTACTTCATTACCTTAATACATCCGAGCTAAGACCTTCGTGCCTTGTACCTCTCTGGCCACAGTACTTGGACTTGGCATGCAGACTGTTACCGGATCGAGCATTTTTAAAATCAGGCCCGCAGACTAAAATGTTCACTATTTAAAATATTTGCTTTCTATTTGAATATATTTTAAAATGTAGTTTATTCCTATGATCAAAGCTGTATTTTCAGCATCATTCCTCCAGTTTTCAGTGTCACATAATCTTCAGAAATCATTCTAATATGATGATTTACTGATTAAGAAACATTTCTGATTATTGTAATGCAGTAGGTAGAACGTAGTTAATTTACATTTATTCATTTTGCAGACTTCAACTGCTGATGTTTAGTGACTATAAATGGATGGTATGTGAATTCTTCAAGCGAATAGGCATCACTTGCATTTTGTTTATTTAAAAGAGGCTTATAGAAAATCAAAGTGCCTTTGTGCAGCTGTAGCAGCAGTACGCATAGTATTCAGATCGCACATGGTGAATTTAATAGCAGCAGCATGCATGGCAAATTCATGTTAGAAATGATATTAGCAGCAGGAAGTCCGATTATTGTTGCTAATATAGCAGTGGCAGCAGAAAGTACTTTAGTTCCATGAAATTTCATTGATAACGCATGGGGTAAGTAACTCTTTAAAGTGCAATAGGTATTTATTACTTATTCAACAAGGCTTACCGCAGAAATCAGGCAGCAGCAGTAAATTATACTTTGTAAATTCTGATTAAATATTACAACCCCAACAGCTCACACTATGAATTCCTACTACACTGTGAATATCATTAACAGCAACCGTACTACTTCAACTCAGTATGGAAATGTTAGTGAATATTATCAATAGCAGCAGTAGCAGAATTAATCCTGGGTATATGACACCATAACTACAGGGTAAATAAACTGCTAAAGATGTTCAGACCTGCTTTACAGAAAAGAAAAGAGAAATGTATGTGCAGTTTTTGAGTTTGAGTTCATTCAGTCTCTAGCTTGGATATTCAGGTCTGTTCCCGCAGGGCCACAACCTGTAGAGTTTAGTTCCAACTCTAATTAAACACATCAGGAGCAGCTAATTAAGATCTTAAGTATTACTTGATTATCACAGGCAGATATTTTTGACTAAGGTTCCCTCCAGGAGCAGAATTCAATAACCCTGCTGTACAATTTGATCACTGGCGCTTTGTAATGACTATATGAGGTCGAAAAGGGAAATATGGCACCAGTGTGTTTATCAGCAGGCCGTCACTCTATGTGTGTGCAGTGTGTCCCGCTGTTTCTGTTCGTAACTGTGTTGTTTATGTGCCTGTCAGCACATAAGGCTACATCTTTAATTACATATGATCGCCAATTTCTTATTGACATTCGCCGCGATGGTTATGATGAACAAGAACGCGGATCTTCTAATCCGCCATTCTTAGCCCGGCTTCCATCGGACATTTGTCGAGTCCTAGGCTGTTCTTTGCACAGAAGGAGACGGCGAGAAGACGCGGGAAGCCTGATGGCACTATGGTGTGATTAAGGAAAGCTAGTCGCAATCGTGTTGAATCAGTGGAATCTCTCTCTGCTACTTCTCTCGCCTACGTCTCAAACGATGGATTACTTTATTACCTTAATACATCCGAGCTAAGACCTTCGTGCCTTGTACCTCTCTGGCCACAGTACTTGCATTTGGCATGCAGACTGTTACCGGATCGAGCATTTTTAAAATCAGGCCCGCAGACTAAACGGGCATTTTTTGTTTATAACTGAAACTTGGTTAAAATGTGATGAACTTGGCCCTCTTGCCGAAGCGGCACCTGATGAATGTAATTTTGTTAGTTCTCCTAGGACATCAGGTCATGGTGGTGGGGGGTAGCTAAAATTTTTAAGAACATTGAAGAAGATTGAAATCTGTCTATCAGATCATAAGCCAGTATTGTTTAACACTGTACTCAATACTTCAAAGGTTAATGTTAAGTCTTGTGATCGTCCAATCCGGTCTGTTAATTCTGCTACATCTAAACATTTCGAAGATGCATTTTTTTTGTGATTCTTGCCGTACTGTGTCTTCATTTTCAGAGATGTCTATTGATGATCAACTTAATTATTTTAACACTCTGTTTGGTAATGTTTTGGATGTAGTTGCTCCATTTAAAACTAAGAAACCTAAGTTAAGGTCGAGACCTTGGCTTAACAAGGATACTCGTGCCTCCAGACAGGAATGGAGGAAAGCTGAAAGAAAGTGGAAGAAATTTAAGCTGGTTACAAAGCCAAGTATCCTATGAAATTATGAAACATTGCATGGTGAGCTACCAGCACTCCGTTAAGGCTGCTAGGGAAAAATATTTTTCTAACCTTAAAGCAAAGCATGCTCACAGTCCAAAGACTCGGTTTAGTACAATACATAATGAACTAAATCCAAATTCACTCTCATTTCCTGATGCTACACCTACAATTTGCGATTCATTTTTTTGTGGATAAAATTAATACTATTCGTTCTTGTATCCCCAAGTCTGATTTGAATGCACCTGTTAATGACCCATGTTCAGCCTGTTTAAATGAGTTTGAGCCTATTTCTTCTACTTGTTGAGCTTTTCAATAAAATGAAGCTTTCCTCTTGCTCCTTGGATGTGGTGCCTCCACATCTTTTTAGGGAAGTGTTATGTGTACTTGAACCTTTTTGTTTTAACCATTATAAATAGCAGCCTATCTCAAGGTACTGTTCCGTCAGTTCTGAAACATGCAGTAGTGAATCCACTCTGCAAAAAGGCCAGTTCAGATCCTTATATTTTAAATAACTATCATCCAATTTCAAAATTACCATTTTCATCAAAAGTAATGGAAAAGGCTGTTTTCCATCAATTGACGGTATTTTAATTGAGAATAATTTGTTAGACAAATTTCAGTACAGAGTCAGCTTTGCTGAAGGTGTTGAATGATCTTTTGCTGGTTGTGGATTCGGGTAACTGTGCAATTTTGTTCCTTTTGGACCTCAGCGCTGCATTTGATACCATTGATCATGCTATCTTGCTTGAGCAGTTGAGTAATTGCGTAGGAATTCAAGGTACCGCATTGAATTGGTTTAAATCATATCTTTCTGATAGAACGTTTTCTGTGGAGATTGGGAATTTTTCTTCCTCTTCTGTACCATTAATGTGGTGTAACTCAGGGGTCTATTTTGGGCCCGCTGTTGTTTTCACTGTATTTGCTCCCTTTAGGCTCGATTTTTTTTTTTTCAAAAAACACAATATTCCATATTACTTTTATGCGGATGATACACAGGTGTATCTCCCTTTGAAAAATGGGGATAATCATGACATAACGTCTTTGTTGAACTGTCTCGAGGAGGTAAGAGGCTGGCTGGCAGCTAATTTTTTAACTCTAAAACCAAAATTGTAGTTTTTGGATCACCAGCTTCTAATATACAGATTAAAAAACAACTGGGTCCTTTAAGTGAGAATTCTCATGCTTACACCAAAAATCTAGGAGTGATTTTTGATAACGGCCTTAAATTTGACAAACAAATTAACTCCGTGGTGAGGAGTAGCTTTTATCATTTGAGATCTATTGCAAAATTAAAAGCATTTTTAACAGTAAAGATTTGGAGACAGTGAATCTCGCCTTTATTTCATCCAGGCTGGATAATTGTAACTCGCTGTACCTTGGGGTGGCTAAGTCTTCCTTATCCCGCCTACAAATGGTACAAAACGCTGCCGCCAGGCTTCTTACTGGGACTCGAAAGAGGGAACATATTTCACCTATTCTTGCTTCTCTTCATTGGCTGCCGGTTGAATACCATGTCAAGTTCAAGGTATTGTTGTATGTGTTTAAGGGGTTAAATGGCCAAGCTCCACAATACATTACAGACCTTCTCCACTGGAAATGTTCCTAGATCCTTAAGGTCCTCGAACAAGTTGATACTGTGCCACGATCTAGACTGAAATTAAAAGATGATCTTGCCTTTTCTGTTGCTGCTCCGCGTCTGTGGAATGATTTGCCGGAACACCTAAGGTTGTCTTCCACTGTTGATAGTTTTAAATCTGCACTAAAGACTTATTTTTTCTCTTTGGCTTTTGGTTAAATGTAATTTTATGGTGTTTTTATGGTGGGTTACGATGTGATTGTGTCTGCTGACGTATTCATATATCTTATATTGTCTGAACTGATTGTACAGCACTTTGGTCAGCAGTGGCTGTTTGAAATGTGCTCTATAAATAAGTGTCTTGCCTTGCTGGCTAGGTTTTTTTTCAATCTTCTCTGCAGGTTGGTACAATCGTCTTTACATCAACTTCACTCTGCGTCGTCATATCTTCTTCTTCCTGCTTCAGACGTACTTTCCTGCCACTCTGATGGTCATGCCAAACAGGCAGCGGTGTGGGATGTGTGGGCGGGGCTAAAGAGACAACGATGTTGAAGCAGGTGTTGGTCTACTGCAGAGGCAGTGCTTATCCATCATAGAGTAGAACATTACAAAAGCTGCTATTTTGGCAGACTGCCTTCAATATAATCTGTTTTTAGACTAACAAGAAAGTTTTGAGTTCTGAAACCTACAGGATGTTTTTATAGTACAATGGCCTCTTATCTGTCAAAAGATGTTCATGACCCCTTTTAATTCAGATCATGTGATGTTACAAGTAACGTGTGACTTTGTGATCCAGCAGTTGCCGTGTATGTGTGGAATGACCCATCCTGGTCAGATGATGATGAGCAACAGCTACAGCGACATGGACATGATGACCACAGGGAACTACGGCATGTCGGAGCTGAACGGAGACAAACCGGAGCAGTTCCTGGTTCATCTGGTCCTGGATAATGAACAAGGAGCTCAAAGACCTGCTGTAAGATCAAGCAGCAGTGTATTTATAGACACCCATGCCATAGACAAATACTCAAGGGTCATCTTTCCTGGAGCTTACACACTCTTCAACATCATATACTGGTCCAGCTACTCACAATGACTGCTGCTCCTTTACATTATATGACATTTGTGTTAGTCTTGGAAATACAGATTACCTATGAAAATCTGTCTCTTTTTTTTATTATGCTTGCTTCTCAGCAATAAAAGAATACATATGACTATATGTCGGCAGTTGACATGATGCACTGGTTTGCTCTCCTCAAAAAAAGGTTTCTTTTTTCATTTTTTATTATGTATTTTAATCTGTAGGTTGAATAGCAAAGTACATAGAATTTTGTCAATAAATATCAAATTGCTTATTCAGATTTAGCAGTTTCAAGTAAAATCTGTTAATTGTACTGATGTGATTGTCCACCGCATGAACTTTGAAATACATAAATGTATGATGAGCAACATAGATCAAAATATTATTTATAAACAACTTTAATGTTATTATTACAGTATTTATGGCGTTTTTTTTTTTTAATTGATGGTTATGCATTTTTCGATCCTGAAAAACTGTGGATGAAAAGAAAACAGTGAGTAACTAAAAAAAAACTATTTTAATATCTTGGGAGCATTGAAAATATATCAATTTAGGGAAGATTTCCATTTGCCCTCATACAATGTATTAAATCAGTAATAACTTTTATATGCAACAAATTTTAAGTTTATTTATTCATTCATACAATTTCATACACTAACATTAGATCTTCAGCATGTTTAAGCAAAAAATACAGTAAGTTTTGTGTTTATTGGCATTATGTGTCATGATCTCATAGTGTCAAAATAGCTGAATAAACTCGATTGTAATAAACTAGTAATAAACAACTTTTTATTACTGTGCATGTTATTTAAATGTTACTGAGTGAATATTATTTTATGAACTACATGGAATATTTGTAATTTAAGATCTCAGAACCACTGAAATGAACTAGTAAAGGCAAAAATATGATTTAAAAAGTGAAAAGTCTATTTTAAAATATTTTATGTTTAATTCATTGTGTTTCTTTGTAATTATTTATGAAATTTGCTAATTTCTGAGTGCTAACCCATTGCCCAATCCTGTTCAGTGAAGATTAGACTGCAAAGAAAAAAAAACTTTCTTTGGCGAAAACAAAGACATTTAAAATATATTTTTTTAGAACATTTTTAAGCCTTACTAATAGAAAGTTATTTTCAGATTTTTTTCCACAAAGACATTTAATAACTATATTGATGATGTGCATTACGAATCAGTGATTTAATACAAATAATTAAAAAAGTTAAGGTGGAAAACCATTTTTATGCTTACTGTGGAATAAGAGTTTTTGTCCAGTCAGTTCTGTTTCTGTTAAAGGAAGCATTTCATGTTCTCCAAATTACTTTTGAGATTATTTATTTTTATGAATATATTTATGCATTATGGATCAAGACATCAATACAATATATGATATGAACTTGTGGTTGATGATTTTCTTGAATCCCCTGAGTATTTTCAATTACAGTGTTTTGGGGAAATAAAGATTTGCCTGACCACATTGCTCACGTCAAACAGCGTATTCTTGTTTTAAAGCTTAAGCTTTTATTTGACTCAAGTCACCTCCCCTTTACTTAGAAAGCTTTATGCAACACAGATGTTCAAAGCAACCGAATGTCAATAAACAGAAAAAAAAGAAAAGATACAGAGAACCCAGGCTCAGTCGGGGACCAGATTTCTTCTGGCCTAAATGAACGAACATGCTGTGATTTATCAATCTAGGATGCATCACAAGTCAGATTTGTGGATGTTATTAATAAATTTTGCATTCATCTCCATTTGCTTGAAGATATTGGCTTTAGGTGGGAAAGGAGGACACTAAGATTAAGAATGTAACATGTTCTCAAACTGAGCCTAATTCTGAACTAAGTCATTTGAAATCTTACGCAATTATTCTATATTGAATTTAAATATATCAAATTTACATTTCTGAACTGCTTGCATGATTTAGTCTAAATCAAAGTTAGCAGTTCTTTTTTTTCTTTAAGTATTGCAGTTTATTATAAATGATGTAACTTTGTTTCATGCTGACGTCAATGATTAGGAGGCTGGTTTGTTATTGTAAGTAAATTCATACATTAGTTATACTCCATAAGCCTGCAGAAATACTGAACAGTTAACACTTACATCAGCAGAACAATATGAATAATGAACCTCAAGTCTCCAAACACACACACAAATGATGGGGCCAAAACCCTTTATTTCATCATGTGTGGAAATAAAATATACAAATGATTATTGTATCCACTTGTGTTTTCTTTTTGAACTGATGCAGATGATAACAAATAATGACGTTGAAAGGCAGTGAGGAAATTAGTTTGAAAGAATTTAAAATCAAGTGCAACATCCCAACATTTACACGTGCAAAATTTACAGAGCCCTGCGCATGACATGGCAACACAAAAAAGAAAATCATATATATATATATATATATATGGGCTGGGCAAGTTAACGCGTTATTATCGTGTTAACACATTAATTAACACCAACAATTATTCGTTTTTAACAGGTAAGAATGCAATGAGTCGTAATCACGACTTCACAAGTGTGAAACAGGAAGTTTCTGATAGCACGTGAAGACTGTGCTCAACACAGTGGAGTGAATCGTTTGTTAATTTTGTGGTTTATTATTTTGAGTCATTTGGAACGTGGTAACTCACAATATATTGCTTTACAGATCTATCACTCTTGCCACTCAGAAATGTTCACGCTATCATGCGGCGTGTATCAGAAGTTCAGTGTTAGCGCTCACACTCACTGATCTATCTAGAACTGAACCGCGCTCTGGCCCACATCTTCCAACCGAACCAGGGACGGCTAAACCAACCAACCGAGCCAGGAGCGATCACACTAGTCAAACGAACCAGGGTTTGGAGTCAAACACGCTTGGGCATGGTTAAGACTGCCTAGTGTGTGTTCTTCCACCCACCCACACACACACACACACACACACACACACACACACAGTGTTGGGTCAGTGATCGTGCAGGTCTCTACTCAGAAGATGCCTGTTATAATGTTATGATCGACGCTCTGGACTCTGAGCATAACTTGTTTTTCTATAACAAACTATAAAATATTTTCTAGAAAAATGTTAATGCCCAGCTAGTGACAAATAGCTTTGGTTTTATATTTAATGTAATCTGATTACATTAATGTTTAAATTGAGATTTACAAGAAATATTTTAACCTGTCTATCTAAAAGAAATACTGCGGAGAAAAAAACAAACAAAAAAAAACCCATTTGTTTAAAATGTTTGCAGACAAAATGTTATTGTACTTTTGTTCATATTGCAGTACTTTTAAATGAAAGTGTGAAAATGTCTTAATTTGTGGCAACAATTGATATATTTCCCATATGTCATGCGTGGGACTCTGTACAAAAAAATGGTACATTATTCAAACAATTAAAAACAAATTGTTCAACTGAAATAAAAAACATCATTACTCAAAGACTGACATATGCAGTTACTTATGGTCGGTCCACAGTGCTTCAATATAAGGTAAAAAAAAATGTAACTAAAAAATAAACGCCAGTTTCTTGTCATTAGCGGCCCAGTTCTTCAGGCTGATTGTCTGTGTGCTGACCTCTTGGGAATCTGCCCCACACTTTCTTAAATATCTCACAATATTTTCATTCTTGTGCAAAACGTTACACATACTGGTGTTACATGAACGTAAAGACATCGTGAGACAGATTATAAGCTTCAGTAACAAAACTAATTTGACTTTTTCAGGTAAATTAACATGAAAAAATATACACAAATTCAATGTCTCTGTGTTTTCACTTCCACATGTTGTCGTATTTAAAGGAAAAGTTCACCCAAAAATGTAAATTCAGTCATCATTTTCTGTTTCAAACGACTTTCTTTCTTCTGTGGAACATTTCAAGAGTTTGTCCATACAGTGCAAGTCAATGGTAACCAAAACGGTTTGGTTATTAACATTCATCAGAACATCATCTTTTGTGTTCCACAGAAGAAAGTAAATCACACAGGTTTGGAAGGACATGAAGCTGGCTCAGTAAATAATCTAGCTGGGACAATTAATCGATGCATGAATCGATTCTGAGATCTTCTGAATGCATCTCGATTTTCTCTGGAATCGACTCTTGAGTTACGATGTTAATAGCAGATGACGCTCTAATCTATTAGGGCTGCACGACAAATCACGATTAGACAAAAGCTGTGATTGTCATGTGCTTTTTGTCAGTGAAGCGGTTCTGTGATAAGTAGTAAATCTTCATCTGAGGGCCAGAGAAACTATACGCCCCGCAGAACTGAATAAACAGAAGATTCAATTGCTTTCACTGATGACTTTGACAATATAGGATTTATCTGAGTTTATATTATAATTATTATTATTATAATTTTCATTGAAGTATATAATAATTCAATGCTAATCGACATAGCCTTTATCACTGCCTAGAATACGCAAGGAATAATTGACTCGGGCCGTTGAGTTATTAGAAAACACCTCGCCATTACACCTCGGGTGTGGATTATTTTTCACAGCTGTTTCTAAAGCATCATCTTCTGCTCAAAACTGAGCTCAGAATTGACTCCAGAAAGAATCGTGATGCTTTTGGAAAAGTTCTGAATCATTTCTCGATTCGCGATGCATTGATTTATTTTCCCAGCCCTAGTAAATACTTTCATTCTGGGCTGAACTTTCCCTTTAACTCACATTAGCTTTCATAAACAACTGGAGAGTTCAGTAGTTCTTGAACGGGATGTTACCAGTCCGAACTACTTTCTGAAGTGTCCCATTAATGAGCTCAGGGTTCTGCTCGGACCTTCAGCAGGGTTTTGAGGTGCACAGACATCTGTACGGCTGTATGCTGAAGAGCACCTTGTCCCACCCAGTGGCTGGGCGGTTTGGGGAGGACGCTGGGCGAGGGCGGCTCGCTGAACTTTGCTCCAGCGTAATTCTTCTCTGCCTCCAACGAGAGCTCAGGAGGGCCAACGCTCCCCCTCCTGAGGCCCTCAGCCGTGCTATTCCCCATGTGTGTGGGGGTCTCCTGTCTTTTGGGAAGCTGAGAGTCGTCGGACGCGTTTCTTAGCTTGCTCCACACTCTCCGTTTGTTCAGGTTGTCGGTGGTTTTCTCAAGACGGCTCGAGCTGTGGACAGACGGTCTGGTGGGCAGGATTCCTCGTTCAACACTTTCAGATTTTAACTTCAGCTGCTGAAGACAAACAGGAAACACTTAGGATCATGTAAGACACCCAGTCCCCACTGCTGATGTTCTCTCTGACACAAAGAACACTTCTTCACAGAGATTTGAATCCTTTCATCATTGGTTTTGGACCTATAACATGATTTCAGCAAACATAACATACGATGCTTTATTTGCAAACGTTTTATTAATGTGCTATTCCAGTTTTCCAGTAATTCAAGTTGAATCTTTGGATGGAAACATGCTGTTTCTTAACTAAAACTTTGAACCAGTAACTAAGTTAAAAAGTGAAGCAGAATTTTGTATAAAATTATTGTTGGTACACAAAATAAATAAAATACAAATATTTTACAGATAATTGTACATTATCCAGTAACTGAATATTTCTCCCTTTAGGTTTGAACATTGCTTTCAGAAAGTACAGGGTAATTCATTAAAAATGTGTGACATTTATATTACTTAATATCTTCATATTGACGAATCCAAACTTTTTGCCAGCATCCCTGGCTTCTGGTCTGCAAAATTTGGATGAAAATAATTATAGAAGGAAATGAAAGCAGTCTCAAGGATTTAGGTGAAAAGAAATCTACCCCTTAGCGTTCCAGAGTAATGTAAAACTAGAAAATAATCATTTTAAAATTAAAATCCAAAAAGACATGACATTCCTTATTTGATAAACCTATGTTAGCTTATTTTTGGTGAATGTCCACACTGTATGTCCACACTTTGTGCAAATTACGGGAGTAAACTGTAAACTGCCACACTGTAAAATCCAACAGTTAACCTTCATTGGATTGAATTAGTCATCTTTACTTAGTTGTTATACTTACTAGTTTTTATTAAGTTACAGCTACTTTCAAGGCAAATAAAACAATTTACTCACTCCTTTGAATGACACTTACATAAAATATTCAAGTAGCCACAAAGGAACCAATGACATTAATAAACCAGTGAGAGGCAGCAGTGAACTAATATGTTGCTAATGTACAACATAACAATAGAAGAAGAAGAAATGTCTTAATCATCCACGAAACCAGTACGATTTGGACTTACACATTTTTAGATTTTTTTACTAACAAATAATACTTTTCTGAACACCCCACAGCATTAATGACATATTTATCTTTGTGAAAAACATATTTTCGCACCTCTGGCGTCAAATCCCTATTATTATTATTGGTCCTTATTTTAAGGCACTATTAATCTTCAACCCTGTTATGGACACTATAGGAGCTCTCTGAATATGATCATAAAATGTATTTGTAATGAAATCAACATTTTCCCTATTAATCATATGTCCCTCACACTAATTCAGTATTTGCAAATATAAAAGCTACAGAAAATCTCACACTTTTCCAACATTAAAGCCTGAAATTATATTTTTTGTGACGGCAACCTCATTTTTGATCAAGTGGGTTACCTTCAGAATTTGAACTAAACTAAAAACTTTGAACTAAAATCAGTTTTCTTATGATTGCTCTAAACATCTCAGACTGAGATCAACAAACATTAAATTACTTTTTCATAAACTTTTAAAAATAAATAATAAAAATGTAGGTGTGACGGGGCTGAAGATGGTAACAGGGTTGAAGAGACAAATACAGCTTAACATATAAGTAGTTGTTTTTTTTACTTAAATTCCCTGTAAGATTTTTTAAGATTTTCTATATAACACTGTATTTCATTATGTTATCAAGAAAGACAACAGATATAAATTCCAACTGAACTGAGTTTTATTAACCCGACTGCAGGAAAAACAACAATAACATCGTATACATTAGAAGATTATAAACTGACTGGTTAGGTCATCAAAATAAAACATATAACTAGTGTGTTATTCAGTATCTGGCCCACACCTCTTTCAAGATCTCCACATGGAGAAGCACATCAAGCACACAGTCTCTGGTTTTCCACCAACATACAATACCCCTGTACAGAGCATCCGGAAAGTATTCGCAGCACTTTTTGTTATGTTACAACCTTGTTCCAGAATGGATTAAATTATTTTCCACAAAATTCTGAAAACAATACCCCATAATGAAAAAGTGAAAGTAGGTTGTTTGAAATCTTTGCCAATTTATATATAAAAAAAATTGAGCTCAGGTGCATCCTGTTTCCACTGATCATCCTTGAGATGTTTCTACAACTTGATTGGAGTCCTTCTGTGGTAAATTGGGTTGACTGGAAAAGATTTGGAAAGGCAATCTGTCTATATAAGGCCCCTGAGGTAACAGTGCATGTCAGAGCCCAAACCAAGGCATGAAGTTCAAGGAATTGTCTGTAGACCTCTGAGACAGGATTGTATCAGGGTACAGAAAAAAATCTGCAGCACTGAAGGCTCACAGATGCATGTAGTCTCTGTTACCCTTAATGGAAGAAGTTTGAAAAACCAGGACTCTTCCTAGAGCTGGCCCCCTGGCCAAACTGAGCAACTGTTGGAGAAGGGCCTTGTCTAGACGGTGACCAAGAGCCTGATCATCCTCCACCTCCATGATCATACGTGAAGATGGGAGAAACCTACAGAAGGACAATCATCACTGCAACACTCCACCGATCTGAGCTTTATGATAATGTGGCAAGTGAAGACCCATAAGAACCCTCCGACTACCTCAGGCGAGATTTCTGATAAACCTCCATTTCAAGCATCATGTCATGTTTGAAGGAAACCAGCTCTGCTCATCAACCTCTACCATCCCAAAAGTAAAGTGTGCTGGAAACAGCCTCGTGCTGTGGGACTGTTTTTCAGCCAAAGGGACTGAGGGACTCGTCAGAATAGAAAAAAAGATAAGTGCAGCAAAATATTGAGATGGCATTGATGGTAATGATTCAGAATCTCAGACCGGGCAGAAAGTTCATCTTCCAACAGGACAACAACCCTAAGCACACAGTCAAGATAACGAAGGAGTGGCTACGGGACAGCTCTGTGAACCTGACTGGACGACTCTGGAGAGATCTGAAAACCGACGCACCATCACTTCCCATCCAACCTGATGGAGCTTGAGAGGTCATGCAAGGGAGAATGGGAGTAACCGTCCAAAAATAGATCGACCAAGCTTGTAGCATCATACTCAAAGACTTGAGGCTGTAATTGCTCCCAGAGCTGCTTCAACAAAGTATTGAGTAAAGGCTGTGGATACTTATGTACATGTTTATAAATATAAATTTGCAAATATTTAAAACAAACTTTGCTCACGTTTTCATTATGGCGAATTATTTGTAGAATTTACTGAACACTGAGATGTGGAAATCTAGGCAGAACACACGTATGCACACACAAGGGCTTGAAAGACTTTTGATTTTTTTTTTTTAAAGTGTAGTCGATGTCGACTTGTTGCTGATGACATCATTAATAAACAAATAAGTCTGGAGATGTGACAAAACCCCTTGTGCATGGCTATGGCATATGACACATCCAGTAACATAATAATCAAACATGTCTTGTGGAGCTTTCGGAGTAAACATGTATTTGTCATTTTAACTATTTGGAAACGGAGCGTAAATGTGGAAGTCCTTCAGAGATTTCTTATCCTGTTGCGCCCTCTATAGCAGTCATTCCCAAAGGCGGGGTCCCGACCCACAAGTGGGTCGCGGGAGATTTTGTATGGGTCGCCAAGTCGAGCACTATTTTTCAGTGTGCTATATACTCTTGATTAAAAATTTATATGTGTAGTTCACCAATTAGCCGCACGAGGGAGCTCGTCGTTTTCTTCCGTTTTTTTTTTTTTGTTGTTGAAATATGTTTCTTTAGCTGCGCTCTGCACTCGGCAACCAGCCATAAAAATGACATTATCATCATTTTGGGTAAGCATTTCATCTGAATACCTTGTCTTAAGCAAGGCAAGCATACTGTTGCTTATTCCTTTTACAACTACATACAAATGTGAAGTTGGGTTCTCAGTTCGCACAAAAATAAAGACAAAATACAGGAATAGACTGAATGCTGCACCTGATATGCGTGTTGCACTCTCCTCATGTACAAAAAAATGAGAGCCTGTCATACTGTGCACTTTATAAAATGTGTATATTACAGTGGATGCATAAAAAAGTTCTCAAAAAATATTTCAGTAAGAAATTTGTTTATATTATTCTGGTAGATGTGCAAAGCATTGAATGTTATATAAAAGGCATGCATTGATTCTGTCTGGTTTTATTGATGATAGGAAGAAAAATAAATGATTAACTGCCCTATTTTGCACTTTGTCTCATAAAGTATAAATTGTGTACACTGTAATGATGAAAATATGAAAACAATGAGATGCCCTGTCAACTCTTCCTTTCTCATTTCACCTCTGCATTTTACTTATTGTCAACAACAGGTAAATAAAAAATAATTGTGCTTTGTCAAATATCTGTATCTCTTTTAAATAGTTAAGTGAAAGCTTAACTGACCTGAAAATGGTCATACATATTTTGTTAATGCATAAATTCTCTTTGTGATATATGAACTATATGGGCCTAATGTTTATTGGGTCACAAGGATTTATCGACTTTAAAATGTGGATCCCCAGAAAAAAAGTTCGGGAAACACTGCTCTATAGGACCAGCGTCATGGCAGAGCATTGAAGTCGACTAGTCGATAAGTCTGTGCAACCCCTAGTGTGCGCACACACACACACACACACACACACACACACACACACACAGAGCTCTGACATGGACATTACTACATTCAACATATGCATGTGGTATAAGATTCTTGATCAAATATAATAATTCATTTAAATTACTGGATAACTTCAGAACCAAAGCGTTTAAAAACAACTCCATCACAATCTCACAACCTTGTTATGATAGATAAATAAATAAATAATGGTGTTGAGATTTTTTTCTCAAAACAGCCCCTGCCCTAAATTAATTAAGTGAATAACAGGAGAGCACATGATATGCATAATATTAAGAAATCATGTATATTGTTAAAAAAACAAAGATCATTTTCAAAAGTAATCATTTTCTATCTTTATTTGATGTAACAGGGTTTAGTCGCTAAGCTTGACAATCACAATATCACAATATTAATAATGTTATAGTTATAAAAGAAGGTGGTACAGTAACTTGACTATGTCTGCTCACAATGTTGTTTACAAGAGTTATATGGTGTCACTTTCTATTAATCATATAAGGATCAGTTTATTATGTTTATGGCTGGAGAATGATTTGAGGGGTTACTGAGGTACAGAACTAAATAATATGATTTTATTGAACAATCATGAATTTACTTAGAGAAAAAAAAAAAACATTACTAGCAAAAAAGTACAGATAGAGATTAATGGGAAAAGAAAAATTTATGGACTTTTTTCTAATTTTATTATTCATATCCCAAGAACACTTTCATAGAAGGCCATGAGGGACATGACAAAATAGGTGGTGTCCATTAAAAAGAAAAAAGAAAAAGATAATTTCTAATATATAGATAAAATGTATGTCATGTTTTTAAACTTTATAATAGGAGACATTATAATTAATGTAAAAAGATTTTAAAAGATAGAGAAAAAAATTCTAAAAAATGTATTTTTATTTGGCTAAAATGTGTGTGTGTGTGTGTGTATGTATATATATATTGTGTTCATCAATGACCCTTTTGATAAATTTATGTTTTGTAAATAGCTTTACAGGTTCATAATTGGGTTAATATTAGTCGTGCAATCTTGTAATCTTTGAAAAAGCTTTGTTTCAGTCTATCCAAACCGGAAGTGCCTCCCTTAATCTAAAACATATAATCAAAAGACTTAAAGGCAGGGTAGGTAATTTGGTTCAAACACATGTCTCTTCACATCCAGATAGCAATCACTAAGTTAAGTGGTCTAAATGTAATTATAGCGTCTGTAGGATCATAAAATGTTTGTCCAATCACATTCCTCGGTCCGAGGGCTACGATAGGCTCTCTGTGCATCCTGTTTGCGCAGACATGATACGACACCAGCGCGTTCATTACGCTATCGTAGACCGAGCGGGAATGGAAGATGTAATTATTGCAATACGATGCGCTTTGTACTGTAAAGTTTTCTCACCGGTGAATGAGACATGAGGTAACCTGACAGCGTTGATGCGCCTCTCGCTAGCCTCCGGTCTGTCTGAGCCCGGTCATGTGTTTTAGAGGAGGCGTGGCTTTGGAGAGTGTTTTGCAGGAAGGGTGGGATCTTATGGTTTCAAAGCTAGCTTGATATTGCTAGCCTCTCTGAAATCTCCTACCCTACCTTTAACAGAGTGGAAGGTGAACTTCCAGTCTTCAGTTCTAACAAAAATAATTCTGTCCACCTTGGTAAGCACTTTAACAATAATTTCATAATGTAAATAGTGCACAATCGTTAAAACCCCCAAGTCTTTTAAACTGTTCATTTGTCCAAAACAGGGCTGACACTTTGGTCTTCCAAGTTATACATTTTGTTAAAAAATGGTTGGGTTTACTTGCCTGAACTTGAAAATCACTTAAAACGTTTTACACCTTCCTGTCATGAATACATAAAAAAGTTATCTTAAAAACCGTGTCTGATTTCCTACAGCTTATAAATAGCACACATAGCAGTTTTAGTGCTTGAAGCCCTAGTTATAGAGGTCATAAGTCTGTGTTTGTGATGCTGAAGTGTCTGTCAGGTTTCAGGAGCACATGGTGATGGTTCACGGATCAACACTTCCGGGATTCAAACCCACAACCTTTCATTAATTTGCCCATATCTTTAAACACTAAACCAACACAAGACTATTTACTGTCAGACTATTCATTTAAAAAAATAATAAACACACTATCCAACTAACAACTGACTAAATAGATTATTTTCCTCTTTTGTCCAAGATGAAGAATGCAACGGAAATGCACAAAACCTGGTGTAAGCACAGCAGTGAAGCCCGTTACCTGTTTATTAGTGGCTGGTTTAGACTGAGCTGGTTTGAGCTCTTCATTGGTGGTTAATGAAGGTTTAAAGCAGCTTTTGTTGATGTTTCCTGACGCTTTGTTGGGTGTGTTGTGAACGTTTCGTCCTCTATTCTTCAAGAGCGCTTGTCTGGATCTGCTTATCTTCACGCTGGATTCAACACGATGTCCAAGAGCATCGCCCAGCATGATATCAACTTAACAATCTAGACAACTTTTATATACATATCTCAAACACGTCCAGATGTAAACAGACTCTGATGGTGATGTAAACGTGTGGAGCTCGGTCGGGTCCCGAGGAGAGCAGAAGGTGACAGTCAAATGTCTTGATCTCTGTCTTCGCGGATATCATTAAAATAGTCGAACATAACGCGTTTCAGAGCAGACACATCATCTTTCTCTCGTTAATGGCTGTGCGCTGCACACTGCGCATGCGCACTCTATTACATAACATCTGTTTGAAAACATTCGAGGACGTTATAATACATACTGCAAATAATACAGAATGAACTATAGAGTAATACTGTAGTAAAAAATAGTGTCAAAATTATTCATAACAAAGGATTCTACGTTTTACAAACAAGTAGGATACCAATCGATCGTGAGATCATTTTCTATAGTCAGTCTTCTAGAAACTGAAACAAATCTTTTCGCCAAATTATCTATCTATCTATCTATTGCATGATTGTTAACATAAAACATTTAGCTACATGATGCAATATTACGTAATATTACAATATCAGTGTAATAATTTTACAATTTTATTATTAATATACAACAATACACAAAACAAGTAAACACAAGAAACACACACAAAATAAAATAAGGTGCGTTAACATTTTCATTGTAACTAATTTAATTACACTTTTTTTCTCATTAACTATGTAAGGTTACATTTAAGCCTATTTTGCAATTCAATTATGCAATTCTGTTAAATGTAACTAGTTACTCACCAGCTCTACCTATCTATCTATCTATCTATCTATCTATCTATCTATCTATCTATCTATCTATCTATCCATCCATCCATCCATCCATCCATCCATCCATCCATCCATCCATCCATCCATCCATCCATCCATCCATCCATCCATCTATCTATCTATCTATCTATCTATCTATCTATCTATCTGTGTTTAGCGCCCCCTGCAGGCCGCCTGCGGTCACTTCTGCCGGTTTCAGTTAAACATACACTACAGTCTGTGGTAAAGGCACAGAAGTGCGGGGCTCCGTGGAGAATAACTGTTTACTTCTGAGCATCTTTGAGAAGCGGACGCCTCATGGAGCTCGTCTCATGACTGATGACCGAGTAAGAGTCTCTTGATAAAGCTGTGCGCCGCTAACAGTGTTGGGTGTGTGTGAACCGAAGGGCCCGAGCATCAGCGGATCAGCGAGGATCCTCACAGCAGACTCGAGCTCGCTCTCAGCGGGAGCATGGCTCAAACCGGAGCGCCTCCGCGATGGAAGAACTGTCCCAGAAGAGGACAACCTGTGGCTGGTGAGCTTCTGAGATATTAGACCGCTGTCAACAACGCTGCTCTGCTAACCCACACTCGCTCTTTACGAAAAAATGAGTTGTGTTCTTAGAGTTAGGAGAATTATTAGAGAGCATTAATGTACCCAAGCGCTGAGCTGTGTGAGTGCAGCTTCAGTAAACCTGATTAAAACCCAATGCTTTCATTTAGCAGCCATTAGCCTGTGCTTGTTCATAGCACTGATTTACAGGGCTAACATTGCACTGCGTCATGTGCCAAAATAAACCAGTGTTAACTTAACTACGTGTATTTTTAATTATGATCATGTACGACGACAAAGTAGACACAAGGACCTCTCTAAACTTGTTTTGTATGGTTTTAAGCTGAGTGGCTAGCCAGATTAGCTTCACTACGCGCAGGTCAACACAAGTACGTCACCGGGTAAAAGGCGGGATCGGCGTGGTCTTGATTCATGAATATTAATCGCGTCATTTTACGTTCGATCTGCTGATTTGCTGAGAGGCATACGCGATTAACGAATAGTACTATGATGAAGGCATAGTTAAGGAATATTAATGAGAAGACTCGACCTTATTGGAGGTTGTGACCTAATTAATATTCATGAGTGCGGACTTAATAAATAAAACATTTCAATTATTTTATTCCCTGAAATTATTATTATTTTCTAAAATAAATATAGTATGTTTTATGACTAATTTTTGCATCTAAAATCAGAGTAAACTATTATTGCCTTTTTAAAATAAAAATTGCTACATGACTGTCATTGTATCTCAGGAATAGTCTTTGTAAATGTTTCCTGTACCAAGTCATCATTGTGAGTGTTCATTAAGTTAAAGGACATGTCATGATGATTTCTCTCTGCAGGCAAATTTCTGCCCATGAAAACCATGCTGGGACCACGCTATGATGATAAAGTCCCGGAGGAGAACCGGTTTCATCCCAGCATGCTGTCCAACTATCTCAAAAGCTTAAAGGTACATGGACATCCTCTTAAAGGGACAGTTCACCCAAAATGAAAAATGTTGTCTTCATTCTCTCACCCATAAGTTGTTCCAAACCAACTCTGTTGAGCACAGAAGAATGATGGTAATCAAACAGTAGGTGGCAGCCACTGACTTCCATGGTGTATACAAAAAATACTATGGAAGGCAATGGCTACCGTCAACTGTTTTGGTTACCCTCATGTTTTAAAATATCTTCTGTAGTGTTCAACAGACGAAAGACACTTTGGAACAACTGTAATTTTCCTCGTTGTGCTAACGCTCCCTGTAAGCGTGTATGTACTGCTCTTCTGACTGATTAATGTTAACGTGACGCTGTGGCCAGGTGAAGATGGGTCTGCTCGTGGACCTGACGAACACCAGCCGCTTCTACGACCGAGCAGAGATAGAACAAGAAGGAATCAAATACGTCAAACTTGCCTGCAAAGGGTATGTGGCTTATACAAACCGAAAGCTGTGTTGCTTTTCTTGCATTTGAAGCATTATCCGCTTGTTAAGTTACTCGTTTCAGTCGAGAACTGTCTACTTGTATCACACATTTAAGATATGCTTTTGTACACTACAGTCTTCGGTTTAGGGCATACTAGAGATCAGTATTTTATTGATTTGTCAAAGATCAATCACTGTCTGGCCTTCTCTTACGGAGATCAAGGTAAGGATCATGTGATTTTCTACATATATATCACAGCGTGAGTGTATATTAGCAACATTTGTTGTTAGCTTTTGTCATCTGATAGAGCGTTTGGATCTGGAAATGGTGACACGAGTCTTAACAAGCGAATAGCAGAAAGATCCCAGCAAGCATTACTCATTTCAGAACTTACTTTTGCTTTGCATTAGGTTTTGTCACAGCTAGGATTTGTCATTATAACATCTAAATATTATCTAAAATACGTTTTTGTTTGCATAATATGTGTGTTCTGTGTATATTATTATGTATGTATAAATACACACACATACAGTATACATTTAGAAAATATTTACATGTATTTACGTCTATATTTATATTCATATCATTTATATTTCAAAAATATATTTAATAAACATAAAATATTCTTCTGAAATATACATGTATGTGTGTATTTATATGTACATAATAAATATACACAGTATATATGCATATATTATGTAAACTAAAACTTATTTTTGATTCGATTAATGATTTGACACCACGATATGAATATATATATATATATATCAGATGATCTTTATTTCTACAGTGAAGGTAGCTATGCTAATGATGCTCAATGATTGATATATAAGGGTAGGGCATAAATATAAAATGACAACATTTATCAGACAATACAGATGTTTTTCACTTGCTAAGATGTTAAACACAACCAATCGGACAGCGTGCTCTGAAAAAATACTGTTGAGTGAATTTAGGGCCTGAAATGAAAGAGTGCATTGGAATGAAGAAACTTAGCACAAAATGTGTCCTTTTACCCCTGCAAGAAGAATGAAAAAGAGCTTTGTTGAATGTATTTTGGTGCATTGAAATGGTAACGTTGTTCTGTGTGAACGAGAGCAGTTCAGTTCATATGGCTGTGTTTGTGTCTCGTTCAGTCATGCCGAATGTCCCGCAGCGGAGACGACGGAGAAGTTCATCAGGCTGTGTGAGCACTTCATCCAGAAGACGCCCACAGAGCTCATCGGTAAGAGCAGTGAAGCACCTTAAACCTGATCCCAACAATACCTGTACGCTGAGTCCTGTCCAGGCCTGATGTGCTAGTCGTATAATATGCAGTTATATGGATGCAGGATGCTGGAGCGATGAGATCTGATCACTATTAGAAACCCAAACCACCAACCAAAGTTTCTCCTGCATCTGGTTATCATTTGAAGAGGTTATTTGCAAAAACAGATAACACATCATTTATGTTTTTATTCAGTTTTCTATTCAAAATGAGCCAACTAGTTGCAGTCTGATTGAGATTAATTGGGATGCACAATAGTTTTTTTTTTGAGCTGTTTGTTTTTGCAAATGTACTCTTCTTTTGATGATGTTTCAGATCACGTCTGGTTCGAAGACTTATACTAGTGCCGTCAAATGATTAATCGCGTCCAAAATAAACGTTTTGGTTTGCGTTATATACGTGTGTGCATTTTGTATATTTATTATGTCTATATAAATACACGCACATACAGCATATATTTAGAAAATATTTGCATGTATATATTAACATCATAAGTACACACAGCACACACCCATATTATGTAAACAAAGTGTTTTTGACAGCACAAAAAAAATCAATTTTCTTATCGCAAAGAAAATATAAATGGTTTTTTAGTTATTAATTAAAATTAATTAAAATCAGCACTGTATAAATAAAACCTGTTTTCAGAAGTGTCTTCTTTTAAAATCTACATTATAAAACACTTTGCTGTCACTGTTGATCAATTTAATGCGTCCTTACTGTTTCTTTCAAATATCTAACTAGCCCTTATTTGAATGGTGTTTGCCGTGAAAATAGCCTACGATGCTGACATGGCACTAAAGAAATGGTTGCCCCACACTCTGGTCCGCGAGGGTGAGTTTGTCCTGCTGGAGGCGCTCTTGAGTCGTGTTTAATACACTGCTGCTGGAAGAGATGGACTCTGTGACGTCATCCTTATCACCACGGCAACAGTGTGATTGACAGCACAGGGTCACAGGGAGAGAGCCCTAGATCTCTGTTACTTGTCCTCGGAGCATTAACCAAATCAAATTAAATTAGCTAAATTAAATAAACTAAATTAGCTGCACTGTCGTGTGACGGTCTGCAAGCACACTAAATCACTGTTGATTTCTACTGTCATACTCTCCTTTACACGCAATAGATCTTAGTTAAAGTTACATTAGATCAAGCTTTTATTGCTAAAATTTTAGAGCGAGTTGTTTGTCTCAATATAGATGAATATGGATGTATATGTATATGTATATGTATATATATATATATATATATATACACACACACACACTACCCTTGAAAACCTCAGGGTCAGTACATTTTTATTTGTTAATAATTAGCAAGGATGCATTAAATTGATCAAAGGTGAGTTTTATAATGTTACTTAACATTTCTGTTTCAAGTGAATGTTGTTTTCTGTTGTTTTTAAATGTTGTTAAATATCTAAATTTAGTATTGTTTACACTAATAATGATATTAAATCAGCACTTTAGAATGATTTCTGAAGGATCATAGGAACCTGAAGACTGCAGTAATGAGGCTGAAAATTCAGTTTCGAGCACAGCAATCAATTACAATAAAACCGTTTTCTATCAAGGACAGAACATCATATGCTACAGCCAGGGAGTCTCTGCTTCTGCGTCTGTCGTAAAAGCCTGAAAATACACAGTGTTTTCTTCCTCAGGTTTTAGTTTTGGTGCCTTAATTTCAGGAATACTCCACACATCTGTCGCCACATTGAGAGAGAAAGACGTCTGATGCTAGTCACAACAGATGTTTCATTAGCAGACAGTAGTTTATTTACACACCGACCGAACCCATTTTTACTCGCACTGGACGCTTGCCAAATGTGAACGTTATTTCTGATGTTGTTTTCCAAATTGTTTAAGAATAGTGAAGTCATCAAAACAAAGAAAAAACACAAATGAATTAAGAGATTTATGGCGTGAGCAAGAAATGTAAATCTGTATCTTATACATGAATCGCTCTCTTTTGTTTCAAATCCAGCTTGTTGAGGTGCATCCTGGTACTTTTCTTTCCTGTTGTCCATCAGGCCATCAGGTTGTGTCCTAGTTTAATGTGTGTGAAGATGCAGTCACATTTCTGCTGAATTAGTGACACCAGGATCGTTCCACAGTAATTGTACATCCGTGATGATTGAACACCAGGTGGTTTATTCTTAGGAAGCTGAATGGTTTTTATGTTTGGCGTGGAAAAAGATCTAAAGTCAAATCATCCCATCCCCAGTGGCGTTCCCTCAGCTCTTTCAGCGCAGTTTTGTTGTGTTTGGTAGTTTTCTCATGCCACATCATGACACTGCATGTAAACCCCCTCAGAGGTGCTGAAGTAGATCTTCCCATGTATAAATAACAGTTGCAAGCGGTCCGTCGAGGCTCAGACATCAGTGGAGTCGAGCGTCATCAGTGCAGCGTTCAGGTTTCTAGAGACTCGGACCGCTGTGGGCTGGGATGTAAAATCACCATGAAGAAGAATGTGTGCCGTTTATCACGTTTGCCTCTGATGAAATCTTTATTTTTGTATTGCCAGAGGACATAATCCCAAAAATACCTGATACAGCGGCGTCCACGTGAGAACGCTTTGATAAGAAAGTTCATTTAGTCATAAAGTATAAATGTGATGTTCAGGTGAAGGCTAACAGACCTGACGCTCGCTGGAGTTTGTTCACCTTGTCATCGTTTAACATCTGGCTTGTGTCCACTTTTAAAAAAACCATTGGCTATGATTTACTAATAAAGACACTTTATCAGGTTATGAGGAAAATGTATGAAATTAATTTCATCCAGAGTTTCACTCCTGGGGGAATATATAGAGAAAACCTGTTGAATATGATGTATGCTTCTGGTGTTATTGGAAACGTTTCATCAGTGAACATTATTGCAAAGTGTTTGTCTTTGTAATTTCTCTTTGAAATGTAATAACTCGCACTACCTCTTCTTTTCATCTGACCTTTCCTAGACTGTGTTGGCTGTTGGTTAATGTCCACCAGCAGATAAATAGAGTTGGAGGAGGAAAAAAACCCTTTATGTGGAATTCTGCATAAATTGGTGATAAGATGTTGTGTGTCTTGAGTCACAACTATAAACATTCAGACAGTCTGCTCAAATATTGTCTTTACATCTTTATTGAGCTCACTGTTCAAAACACTTACTGTAAAGATGTGTATACATGTAAATGTTTTCAGAATATGCTCTGAATGCGTGTATTTTTATATATACTTAAATAAATATACATGGCACACATACATGTGTAAACAAAAACTCTTTTTTGGATGTGATTAATAGTTTTGACAACAATAGTTTATTTGATCAAAAATACAGTAAAAGCAGAAATACTCTGAAATATTATTACAATTTAAAATGTATATTTTTTGATTATACTGTAAAATTAAATTTTCAGCATCATTTCTCCAGTCTTCAGTGTCACATGATCTTCAGAAATCATTCTGATAGGATTTCTTTCTTTCTTTCTTTCTTTCTTTCTTTCTTTCTTTCTTTGGTGAATAATAGAACAATCTCTTTGATTCAATGCATCCTTGAGTGTGCATTAAGAAATGCATAAAAATAAAAAAAGATTAAAAAGATTTAATCAATTATTGCTGGTTCTTTTGACAGTAATAACCTCCACCAATCGTTTCCTGTAATTGCAGCTCAGACATGGACTCTTGCACCCTTTCTTATTACAGACCCTTTCTTCTGCAATATTCTTTGGACAGAATTGCTCTCTTGAGTTCAGGCCGAGTCCGTGTTGAGGTCAGGAGCGTGACTCCAGAAGGTGTGCTTTCTTCTGCTGGTTTCTGTCCTGTCACGTCACTCAAATCCAGTTGATTTTACATTTGCCTCATACATTTCCTGATCTATTTTTTTTTTTAATTCATGATGTGTTCAATTTGGCTAAGATGTGAAATTAAATGTGTTGATCGCTGTGTGCAGAAATCCAGGTCGAGTCTTTCACGCTGCAGTGCAGGAAGCAGGAAGCTTTGCACAACTCATTTGCATATGGTTTTGAACAAGCTTTGTGTTTTTGTTTGTAATAGTTTGGGCTGACAGTGGGCTGAACGCAGCTCGCAGATTGATGACTGAACACACGCATTACAATTGATGGATGCTTTTTCATAAAGAATCTCTCCTGACAAAGACCACACACACACACACACACACACACACACACACACACACACACGAACAGAACAGTACAACCCATCCAAATTTGTTACTGACTAAAATATTGTAACATTTAGCTAAATAAAACTAAAAGTACAGACATAAAAAATTGTTACATAAAAAAAAAAAAAAAATATATATATATATATATATATATATATATATATATATATATTTAGATAATTGTATTTTATTATATACATTTTAGATTGTTGCCAAGGCAGCATTTGTTATTTTCATTTAATTTGATTTAATGTACTAAAATAAATATTACAATAAATATAAATGAAGCTAAAATTGAAAGAAAAATTAAGTAAAAAAATATATAAATATATATATATATAAACAATATTGGGTAGATTACTCTTACATAAAAAAAAGTAAATAGTTTCTAGCTGCTGATTAAATCTTCAACAGTGTAATTAGATTATTGTACTAAATACTCTCTCTGAAGAGTATTGCATTACTTTAATTGATTCTTTGAGAGAAATAATACAACATTGCATCAGTTATTCTTCAACTGAGCGAAGGACAGTATTTTATTGGAGATTACACTAAAAACATAGACTTTTTAACATTAGATGTTAAATCACTGTTGTTTTTTTCCGAATTGTTCCAATCAGTATTTAATTTAATTACATCAGAAGTATCAGAGTATCCCTTCATAATTAAATTCCAGTAATGAATTGCTTAGGAAAGCCTTGCACCCAACAGTGTATAACAGCATCTCAGTGATACTAGATAGCACTGCTTGAGCCGTGTCTTTAGCGAGCAGTGATCAGGACCAGAGATGTTGCTTTACCACGTCTTTCGCCGCTGTTTAAATCTGTCTGTGTTTATCTCCTCAGTCAGCTGTCATCAACACTTCTCCTGATAGTCTGTTAGGATGAGAAGGACAGGATCAGGACTGGTGCTGTCTGCGCTGAACACAGCAGCCTTTTCCAAAAACATCTGATCGTTTGCCTGTGTGTCAGAAATAGCGTGGTGTTCACATCCACAGCAGACTGCATCATTGATCTGAATGGGCTTTGTGTGCTCTGCTGTGACACCGGTGTAGACGGGGTTAATGTCAGGAACTCCTCGTGCTTAACTCTAGCTTCATTTATCAGCGTCTGTGGAAGCACCTGTTTTTGCATTTCACTGTGTTGCTTTTGCAGTGTTTTTTTGCAGCAAGTAAACATGCTCTAGACAGATGTAACTGGCTGTTGCTTGCTCTCATCTCACATCTTTTGCAGCTTCTGAAAATGTACTGATCAAGTAAAAAGTCCAGTTATAATTGTTGGAAATCAATATCGGTCGACCACTCGATGTTTTCGGTTGATCCAGTGACACGTATATTTACAATATATAAATCCACTCAACTGAATGAACTCTAAATCAAAAATACACAAAACTGCATGCTTTCATTTTGATTTTTTATCATGTTTATCATCAGTTCCAGTATATTGCGGCTCTATATGGACGACTTTGGCCTTTGCGTCTTGCTGTTTTTCATCACTCTGTGATTATTACCCTGTTGCAAAAGCGGCAAACTGAAAACAAAAGGCCAGCTCTGTGAAAGAAACACTTGAGAAGCACATCTCTCCGCACTTCCTGCTGATGACTGTAATTATCTTAATAAGTTCACGCAGCTATTTGCAAGCTGCGGCTGGCTTGACCAGAGTTCAGCACTGAGCGCTGCATATTTAATACATGTATCAGTGAGTCCACAGATGAAGGGCTTGCTTCTGTCATCAGTGGTCACAGACCGCATAAATTACCAGAAATGATGAGATAGACTTGGTTCGTGTGTCCAGACTGATTGTTCTTTTGGTCCGTGTGAGTAATGTGTGATACTGTTGTGTTCTGTCTCCCGCAGGCGTTCACTGTACGCATGGCTTCAACCGCACAGGCTTTTTAATATGTGCCTACCTGGTGGAGAAAATGGACTGGAGGTTAGATAACACACATGAGCACTCAGCCAATCAGAACACACACAGACGAGCACTCAGCCAATCAGCACACACACACACACACGCACACGAGCATTCAGCCAATCAGCACACACACACACACACGAGCATTCAGCTAATCAGCACACAAACACACAGACGAGCACTCAGCCAATCAGAACACACACAGACGAGCACTCAGCCAATCAGAACACACACAGACGAGCACTCAGCCAATCAGAACACACACAGACGAGCACTCAGCCAATCAGAACACACACAGACGAGCACTCAGCCAATCAGAACACACACAGACGAGCACTCAGCCAATCAGAACACACACAGACGAGCACTCAGCCAATCAGCACACACACATGAGCACTCAGCCAATCAGCAAACACACACACGCACACGAGCATTCAGCCAATCAGCACACACACACACACGAGCATTCAGCCAATCAGCACACACACATGAGCACTCAGCCAATCAGCACACACACACACGCACACGCACACGAGCATTCAGCCAATCAGCACACACACGCACACGAGCATTCAGCCAATCAGAACACACACAGACGAGCACTCAGCCAATCAGAACACACACAGACGAGCACTCAGCCAATCAGAACACACACAGACGAGCACTCAGCCAATCAGAACACACACAGACGAGCACTCAGCCAATCAGCACACACACGAGCACTCAGCCAATCAGCACACACACACACGCACACGAGCATTCAGCCAACCAGCACACACACACACACGAGCATTCAGCCAATCAGAACACACACAGACGAGCACTCAGCCAATCAGAACACACACAGACGAGCACTCAGCCAATCAGAACACACACAGACGAGCACTCAGCCAATCAGAACACACACAGACGAGCACTGTGAGGAATCTGGCAAACACAAATTTATATTTGTGACCATTTTTTATAAAAAAAATTGAGGTTTATACATAATATGAAAGCTGAATAAATAAGCTTTCCATTGATGTAAGGTTTGTTAGGAGGGCAATATTTGGCTGAGATGCAACTGTTTGAAAATCTGGAATCTGAGGTTGCAAAAAAAAAACATTAATATTGAGGAAATTGTCTTTAAAAGTTGTCCAAATGAAGTTCTTAGCACTGCATATTACTAATCAGAAATGTTTTGATACATTTATGGTAGGAAGTTTACTAAATATCTTCATGGAACATGATCTTTACTTAATGTCCTTATAATGTTTGGCATAAAAGAAAAAGCAATAATTTTGACCCATACGATGTAGTTGTCTACTGCTACAAATATACCCCAGAGACTGAAGACACATGGGACACATATTAGTGATAAAATTCCTCAAAATTGGAAAATAATTAAATTATTATTAATACAATCAAAACAAACGGTCAAAGACAATAAAAAAGATACAAATGACATAAACTGTTTAAGTATTTTATGGAAGTCTAAAGTATTCAGCTAACAAGAATACTACAGAAATTGAATAATCAACCGTAAAATAAAACAGCATAGTCTTCACCGTAAGAATTAATCTTGCTTTGTTTCTTATTAAAGTTAGCGAAGTCCTTCAGTCAAGAGTAGACCCCGAGGCCGCCGCCAGGCGCCGCCATTTAGAATTTCAGCCGCCGCCAGCCAATAATTTCCTAAGGCAAATTGAGCCGCCATCCGCCGGCTAGAATTATTTGCATCAAATAATAATTCTATCACATAGAGACATACACACACGAAATATATAAACAATACACAAGATCTATTTTCCCACTGGTTTCATAACAGCACAGTCTTGTGCTCGTTGCTACGATACACAGACTCACAGTGAATTGACGACCAATTAAAATTGCTCGTTTTCCGTACAGAAGAAGTGATGCATTTTTTTTCTCGCACTGAGGTGAAATGGCGGAAAGAAGCAAGCAAGGTAATTTTGATCTCACTTCTCACATACTTTCCTAATTCCAACTTACTTTTTTTTTTACTTAGGCCTACCCAGACTTTTGTTAAATCTTCAGGGCACGGTTGCACAAACACCTGAATCAAAGATTGCTGTTATGAACCAAATATTCTGGAACGGAGAGATTTATAGCACTGAACGTGATATTACTGCAGTAACAAACCACCGTTTCCACATTGCTAATTCACAACGCATGGTTCAGTGTACATTGAAGTGAAATGTGCAAAACTTTGTCCAAAATAATACTGATAACAGTGTGTGTTTATATTAAGGCGAGACACGGCAGGCAAAAACATTGTTTTTTTTCCTGGTAAATTTGGAGATTTTTGGATATTTGTCTTCAATAACATTTCTTTCAGACTTGTGGTGAAAAAAAGTCCGAAATACACATTTAGGTCTTTATTTTACTACACTTCGTCTGTTTGCGTCTGTAGATTTCTCATAAATTCAACAAAAGTTTGCATTCTTAATCAACATACTTCTCCGCGATCTCTGCCGTCACCCTCTCAATCATGCACCGTTTAGCTCTCTCTCTTCTGTACAATCCTGTTGGATCCAAATATGGTCATTTCCTTTTTATCAGAAACCAATCGTGAAAGTAAAAAGACTGAATGCGCGATCTCATTGGCTGATGATAAATCTTTAAAGCCCGTTTTCTCAAAATGACCTTTCTCTCATACTCCAAGTCCGAAATCTCCACTTCAGTAGTACCTAGTTATATTATGAAGACATTTACAGAGGGATTTGTAAATATATTATTCCTAGCCTGATATATAACATTTTATTCCAAAAAACATGGCGAAAATCATTTTTTAAGGCTATTGACACAGTATATTCTGATTTACAGGATAACAAAAGTAGATATCCATAAACCCCTCTGTAATTTTTTTCCCATCAATTGTAGGCTATTTGAAAATTTTTAGTAGCATACAGACTACAAAATAAATATGTGCATACGTTGTGAAAGTAAAATCTGGTGTTTTTTTATTACATTGTATTGCATTTTGTAGAAATATAGTGTAAGCCATGCAATGCTTGGAAAGATTGAGATTAAGTTAATCACTATAACATAGAAATCTGTAGACATGAAATGGCAGCTTCAGCCATTTGCAGCTATGAAAAGTTTGGCGGCTGCAGCAGCCATTTAGGTTTTGGCTGAGCCGGCTAGCCAGCCAATAACTTCATCAGCCAGCCATTATTCTCAAAACAAATGGCTTCGTGCTGTAGTCAAGAGCAGTGAGTCTTTCGTTGCTTGATACGACAGAAGAAAATAGTTTATTACTAAATTATGATGTTTTGATGTTAAAATCTTGGTAACATTAGAAGTGGACTTCAGAGAACAGTGCAAAATCAAAAAGGAGGCACTTCATGACTTCTTTAAGAAATGTTTGCTGTAAGGTTCCCTCAGAGTTCAAATGAACACTCACCCAGAGTATGTTTCTTTTGAAAGAGTTGACATTATTAACACTCAGCCAGTGTTAACTAACTACTCTTGAAGTGTTAAAACATCACATATTGTGTTGTTGTTCTGGTGATCCAGTGTTCCCTGTCTTTGGCCATAAATGAAGAAATATGACAATCAGAGTCACTCTTACAGCAAAAAATGGTCTTCTTTTTCCAGAAGAGATCAGAAAAACGCTGCTGACGTCTTTCACTTTGGAAGAAGTTAAAAGTAATTTCTAAGTCTCTGAGTCTCCAGCAGTTGTCACGTTGTAATCTATAAATGGCTTGGACCACTAGTAGGTCTTCCTCAGAGCCATCTGCTGAAATTTCAATGAGAGCGCATTAAAAAAACATGCTTGGAAGTGAAGGCTTTACGTCTGTCACCTTCGGTCGGTGTTGGTGATCGTACAGTCAGAGGGACGTGGAGAATATCCTGCAGTGCTAGCCAGTACTGTTCAACATATTCAACTGATCGAAATCCACATTCAAACAAACAGTTTAAGGCTAGTATCACAACTGAAAAAAGATGAAATGGGAGTCTTTCTCTTCCATCCGTAGCACAGACTGGGTGTGAGTTCACAAAAGTTGCCACGGCGAAGGCTTGGCTCATGAATATTAATTGAGTTTGCTCTGTAGGCCTGCTTGATTAGCTGACAGCCAGGGTTTGGCACATGAATATTGATTTCTTGTGACCGGACTAGATGCTCTGGGGAAACTTGCTAAGCAATCAATTAATATTCATGTACAAGGAAGCAATCTGCCCGTCAAATAACGATGCAAGTACTTGAAGGAAATATGCCATTGTTTTCAGTTAAATATTTAAATGAAGACTTTAAATATATGTATTTAACTACATTGTTATTAAATATGGTTGATCATTTAAAAACATAATTGGCATAAATTGTGTATTTTCATCATAAAAACAACAAAACAAGGCATTTGATGTAGTATTCTTTTTATTTTAGTGATTTGTATTGTTTCTAGCTAAACACATCATAAGAATTAGCCAGAATCAGGTTTTTATTTTTTTTACTATTCAGTAAGGCTTTGTTTTCTCTACTTTCTTTTCTTTTTAACAAATTAATACTTTTATTAAGCAGGATGCATGAAATAGATCAAAAGTAACTGTTTATATATTTTACAAAAAAAAAAATTAGAAACTAGAAACTCTAGTTCTAGAAATTAGAAACATTCTGTTCTTTTTAACCTTCTATTTATCAAAGAATCTTGAAAAAAAATTTTTTGCAAATGTTTTCTACAAAAATATTGGCCCGCACAGCTGTTTTTAACATTAATGATAATCAGAAATGTTTCTTGAGCAGAAAATGACTCTGAAGACTGGAGTAATGATATATATATATTAGGGGTGTCTCCGACTAAGGATTTTCATAGTCGAATCTTGGCGATATTTGGCGATTCGAATCATATATTTGGGGGAGGGACAAAATACATTAACAAGAGTCAAGTCAGACATTCGACTAAAATAATTACTGATGTTAACACACAGGGAAAATGTGTAACAAACAACTTGCAGATATAAACGGGGTAAATAATGTTTTATGTTTTGATGAACAGATAGCTAACACAACGTCGGCGAAACCATAACAATTAACAATTTTATTTTATTTTTTACAATAGTGCTCTCATTATAACGTTAGTCTAAAACGTTAGCAGTTAATGTTCTGCATTTCTGTTTTGAGCTGAAGATGACCAGTAGAGTGAGCATTTGATAGCAAGTTTTTAATCAATGGGATTCAACTCATAATTTCATATAGCATACGCTTCATTATTTATACAACATAACGTTAATACTAAGACTTAAAGGCTATTTGCAAAAAGGGCCTGAATGCACATAAACATATCTGCGGGGCTCCTTTTGTGGATGCGTTCTTCACGAATCAATGTGCAGAAACATGGCAGCTAAACTCTAAACATTCATAGCGTTTTAGGGGTGTAACGATTCACTTGTTTTCTCGATGCATCGATTACAAACCCTGACGATTCCTATGAATCGATCTTGAAACATGATTTTTTTAATCGTGAATCGCCGATCTCGGACAGTAATCGATTCAAAATGTTAAGAATCGAATGAATCGCGATTTCTATTGCAATTCAATGCTTTCAAAATATATACACATTAAATTACTACACGCACAAATTAATGGAGACCTAAAAGAGTGTTTGTGAATCGTGCCTCTAATCTGTCTTTCACGCGCTCCACTGTTTATCACCTGTGACTGTCACAGGATTGCGCTCGCGCTCCGTTCGTCTCTGACGCCGCTGACGTGCGATCTATAGGACTCGTGGCCAGTGATACTAAAGTCAAGTAGCTTTACTTTTCTGTAGTTTGTCAATGGCTCTCTGCATTTTACCGACTGCGTTACCTGAGCAGTCAAAGCTGTATTTATTGCATGGACGGAGCAGAAATGTAATTGTCTAAATCATAGCACAGTTCCATTGAATGATAAATGTGTTTAAACAATGCGGATGAACCGAATGTTCGAAGGAAACTGTTAAAATAATCACAGCATTAACAATGACCTTGAAATAAGAGCGCAAGGTTTATCTGATAATCAGATGCATGGAAGTAGCGTTTGATGCTTTTAGCAAACAGACATCGGGTGCGTTTTCTCTCAGAATCATCATTCGCCGATGGAGAGGAATGGTTAAATAGCTTCTATAGCATTTTATTTTGTGAAAATGAGATTAAGAAGTTTTCACACTGAAAGAGAAGTTATCTTGCTCTCATAGACATGCAGCTAAACTGAATAAAAGCAGAATGAAATGATGAAACATTAAAAAAAACCACAATAAATACAATTTATGAATGATGCAGTGGTAATTGACATATCATTTGTTACAGTACAGAAACTATAAAGTATATTTTCTACCTTTGTGCAGAAAATTAAAATAATTGCTAATTAAATGTAGCCTAGTAAATAAAACAATCATAAAATTGCCATTAGGAAAAAAAAAAATAGATTACAAATGACTGATTATTGTCCAGGAGTGTATTTGATTTCTTAGTTAATTAAAATTAATAAAAAAAGAAGATAATTCCTTGTAACAAAAATAAATAATAATAATTATGATAATATATAGGCTACATACATAAAATTATTGTATTTGACATTTCTGTCACTTCTGAAATGATGTCTATGCCCCTGGTGTGACAAAATGTTAGCTTATACATAATACTCTTAAAGCTCTTTTTTTAAGTCTTGGCTTACATACATTTTTACATATGCCATGTCATGCCATAGCATCATTAAACGAGCATGTAACAATGGACAAAAGTTTTTTTTTTAACCTTTGGTTCTCCAACCATAAAAGCTGCTGTAATTTGCCCCCTGACTAAGCATTTAACTAATTTAGAGGAAGCATTTAAATAATCCTGTGAGTGCACTTAAATAATGCAGAATCTAATCGTTATAATACAATCGAATCAAATTTTATTGTGAATCAAATCGAATTGAATCTTTCTAAATTTGCTAAAATTGTTCTTGAATCGATTTGAAAACCTATGAATCGTGTATTCATTATAATGGTGTTCTCATTATAATGGTATGTGTGTGACAGTCCAGTCATAGTTATTAATATTCTGCTTTGTAGTTTGTCCTTCTCACGCTGTGTTCTGAAAAGATATCACTGTAGTACTACAATGAAGCACTTGACTCAAAACCAAATGCATCTTATATCAAGGAAAATAATATATCCATGATATACACCGGCTGACATGTTTTGAAATCACTTGTACTTTACCTCTTCAAAACAATCCAGTCTGCCTGTGCCAGTTTGAGTCTTGGTAAAGTTTTAAATCCCTGCCCCCAAGATGCTCCTCTGTCGGTCCGGATTATGGAAAGTGAAACAAATCTATAGGGATGGTTGGATTTATACACGCACTTTAAAATATTACTTTAAAGCTTCTTTCTTTTCAGATTCTTACAGCTTTATCATAATAGGCTGCATATTAACTTATTGGGAGAAAAACAGTAGTTTTAATTAATTAATAGTCAAAATGCCGTAATCAATAACACCCCTTGAATATTCGACTGTTAGATTGGTAGTTGAATCAGGCTCCTTGAATCAAAGCATCGATTCATCTATTATTCGGGGTCACCCCTAATATATATAGGTTTTAATTGTGTTATTAAAAATATCTTTCTTTATTCTTTAGTTTTTATTTTGATGCCATGTGGTTGTTTCCCCCCCAAGTTAGTGAAGACATACTGCTGTAGCTTAAAGAAATTCATCTGCCATGAAGGACATATTATGTCATATTTTATAAGAGAGAAGCAGATTCCTTCAGTTTGCTTTTGTAGTGACGCATGAATATAAACTTGATATCTGGCAGGCAGTTACCTGTCTTTATAATGTTTATTCAGTAGACTTTGAGCTTCATTATAAGTGGATGATTCGGCAACTTAAAAATTAGATGTCTAAAATCCAGTTGAGATCTGAGCACAATTCCCTCTCTCTCCCTCCCCCTCTCCCTATCCCTATCCCTCTCTCTCCCTCCCCCTCTCCCTCTCCCTATCCCTATCCCTCTCTCTCCCTCTTTCTACCCTCTCCCTATCCCTATCCCTCTATCTCCCTCTTTCTACCCTCTCCCTATCCCTATCCCTCTCTCTCCCTCTTTCTACCCTATCCCTCTCACTCCCTCCCTCTCCCTATCCCTCTCTCTCCCTCTTTCTACCCTATCCCTATCCCTCTCACTCCCTCCCTCTCCCTATCCCTATCCCTCTCTCTCCCTCCCCCTCTCCCTCTCCCTATCCCTATCCCTCTCTCTCCCTCCCCCTCTCCCTATCCCTAACCCTCTCTCTCCCTCTTTCTACCCTCTCCCTATCCCTATCCCTTTCTCTCCCTATCCCTATCCTTCTCTCTCCCTCTTTCTACCCTCTCCCTATCCCTATCCCTCTCTCTCCCTCTTTCTACCCTCTCCCTATCCCTATCCCTCTCTCTCCCTCTTTCTACCCTCTCCCTATCCCTATCCCTCTCTCTCCCTCTTTCTACCCTCTCCCTATCCCTATCCCTCTCTCTCCCTCCCCCTCACCCTATCCCTAACCCTCTCTCTCCCTCTTTCTACCCTCTCCCTATCCCTATCCCTTTCTCTCCCTCTTTCTACCCTCTCCCTATCCCTATCCCTCTCTCTCCCTCCCCCTCTCCCTATCCCTAACCCTCTCTCTCCCTCTTTCTACCCTCTCCCTATCCCTTTCTCTCCCTATCCTTATCCTTCTCTCTCCCTCTTTCTACCCTCTCCCTATCCCTATCCCTCTCTCTCCCTCTTTCTACCCTCTCCCTATCCCTATCCCTCTCTCTCCCTCTTTCTACCCTCTCCCTATCCCTATCCCTCTCTCTCCCTCTTTCTACCCTCTCCCTATCCCTATCCCTCTCTCTCCCTCCCCCTCACCCTATCCCTAACCCTCTCTCTCCCTCTTTCTACCCTCTCCCTCTCCCTATCCCTATCCCTCTCTCTCCCTCTTTCTACCCTCTCCCTATCCCTATCCCTCTCTCTCCCTCCCCCTCACCCTATCCCTAACCCTCTCTCTCCCTCTTTCTACCCTCTCCCTATCCCTATCTCTTTCTCTCCCTATCCCTATCCTTCTCTCTCCCTCCTCCTCTCCCTATCGCTATCCCTCTCTCTCCCTATCCCTCTCCCTATCCCTTTCTCTCCCTATCCCTATCCTTCTCTCTCCCTCCTCCTCTCCCTATCCCTCTCTCTCCCTCCCCCTCTCCCTATCCCTAACCCTCTCTCTCCCTCTTTCTACCCTCTCCCTATGCCTATCCCTCTCTCTCCCTCTCCCTCTCCCTATCCCCTTCTCTCCCTCTCTCTCCCTTCCTTCTGAGAAATAAATTCAGAACTGCAAGATATAAACTCACATTTCTGACTTTATATTTCCTCACATTTCTGACTTTTTTTTCTCGCAATTCTGACTTTTTTTCATCAGAATTGTGTGATATAAACACAATTGTGAGTTATAAAGTCAGAATTGTGAGATAAAAAGTCACAATAACTTTTTTATTCAGTAGCAGAAACGGACTTCCATAATAAACAGTAATATTGAAAAATTATATTAAAATTTATTGTAACCTCTTGAATGACCTAAAACTTTTTTTAATATGTTGTAAAACATAGTTTATTATTGTGATCAAAGCTGTATTTTCAGCATCATTGCTCCAGTGTCACATGATCTTCAGAAATCGTTTTAATGTTAAATTTGCTGCTCAAGAAAACATATATTATAGTGAAAACTGTAATACATTTTAGGATTTTAAAACAAAACTGGAAATCTTATAAATCAAGTGATGAACTTATAAATCATCACTTGATCAATTTAATGCATCCTTGCTGAATTAAAGTATTAATTGCTTTAAAAAAATTTACTGACCCCAAACTTCTGAATGGTAGTGTAATTACTTAAGATAAGTACACGTGAATTACATAAATATTTAATTTAGTTAAAATAAGATAAACACACACATTTAAAATATATTAAATATCAAACATTAAAACAAAGATAATAGTTTTAAATTCTTTGTTAGAATTTTACTGGAAGTAATCAAGACATTAGATGCAGATGTTTACAGCGAGCTCTGGTGTGTGTTGTGTGTGTCAGTATCGAGGCCGCTGTGGCAGCGTTCGCTCAGGCTCGGCCCCCGGGCATCTATAAAGCTGACTATCTGAAGGAGCTCTTCCGCCGCTACGGGGACGTGGAGGATGCGCCGCCTGCTCCTGCTCTCCCCGAGTGGTGCTTCGATGACGAGGAGGAGGATGAAGATGTGGACGATGATGGGAATGCCGTCGCTCAGGGCTCCGAGCCCAGCTCCTCTCACTCCAGTCAGGGCAAGAAGAAGAAAGAACGGCTAAAACTGGTGAGAGAAACTCAGCTCAGCTCATAGTCTTGAAGGACAAAAGCCTGGTGTCATTAACAAGACTCCTCTCTGACCGTGTGACTGGTCTGTTAGTGTCCCGGGTATAACTTCCTTTCTTCTGAGTGTTTGTGTGTTTGTGTCTCAGCACGCTGTGTTTCTGGAGGGAGTGTCTGTCAGAGGAGTCACTCAAGTCACGTCACAACCCAAGCTCGGCCTGATCCAGAGGAAGTGTCAGGAGTTCTCTGAGTGGGACAAGTGAGTCTGTGTGTGAGTCTGTGTCTGTGTGTGTGTGCTTTAAACCCCTCCAGATGGTTTCCAGCTCTCAGTCCGTGTGACTGATATGCCTAGTAATGGAAACTATTCAGATTGTGAGGACCGTAAATTTGTGAGGGACACAAACAGGGAACAAATTAATACTCAGACATCATACTTTTATTTCTCGGAAAAAGGCACAATGAAATAATTTGCTTAGCCTTCAGGAAATGCTGCTCGTCAACCTCAGGATGTCGAATTATGTCAAATAAATATTTTATTTATTTTATTTATGGCTTGAAATGTTTGCAGCCCTTTTACCAAATGTAATGTTTTCCTAGCAATAAGCATTAAATAAACACTCTAAATTAAATTAAAATATTACTACAGTGTAAAAAAATAAAAATAATTTGGTAATATTTAGTAACAATATTTGGCAATATTTTAAATTTTTTGCCTCTGGTAACCGTTGAATTATTAAGCTTAAATTACTGATGTAAAATCAATGTATACTACCTTAAATGTATTAATACAATATATAAAACAACCTGCTTTAACATGCTAGATTTATTTTTTTGTTGGATAATATTGAAAGATCTGCTGAAACTGAATCTTTTCTTGCAGCGACAATGCAGCGATTCTTAGGTTACCGCTTTGAACAAAGCAGCACTGGCTGGCCGGCTTTACTGACGAGATGCGCATTAATGTTAGTGTTCCTGTAGCTCAGTTGGTAGAGCATCGCGCTATAAAGCGCAAGGTTGGGGGTTCGATTCCCCTGGGAACACATGATAGGCAAAAATTGATAGCCTGAATGCACTGTAAGTCACTTTGGATAAAAGCGTCTGCTAAATGCATAAATTTAATTTAATTTAATTAATCATTGGCCAATATATCTCGTGTACTCCTAGATAAAATAAAGAAAATAAAGATTAAAAGAAAACTTCTATAAACAGTCAGTTCCCCTCAGAGATGCATTCAGATAAACTGTAAAAAAGAAATTGAAACATTCTTTATAATTTGTTTAGCATCTCAACCGATTTTAATCGCCATAAATATGATTTTTCGACCGGCTCGTGGTTCATCGTTACATCCCTAGTGATCAGAGAGAAATCTGTCCTTTCACTGGAAGACAGAGTGATATTTTTAGATTAAATATTCAGTAGTTTTCGGCGCTGATAGCCTAGGGGGAAGTGCGCAGACATATAATGTTGTTGGGTTACAGGCATCCCAAGTTCAAATCCCGGTTCAAGGAGCTTTCCCGATCCCACCACACTTCACCTAATGTCTACTCTACACCATCCTCTCCAAATAAAGGCAAAATAACAACAAAACAAAAAACAAAATCGCTTTATTTAACTAGTTGCTTATTAGCATGCATATTAATAGAATATTAGCCATTTAATCCTAAATAAACTTAACAACTTACTAACTATTAATAAGCAGCAAATTAGGAATTTGTTAAGGTAAAAGTCATAGTTAATAGTGAATAAGTGTCCCCGGTTCTAAAGTGTTTTTATTTTATTTTTTTAATACAAAATAAAAGAAGCGCATGCATGGATCAGGTGCCAGTCGAAAACTTTAGAAAATAGATATGGTGAACATCTGGAGAACGTGGTTTTTGTGCATAATAAGTAACGGAAAACAATTTTCTGTACCCTATTAATGGAAAGTGCTGAAGTCTGCCTGATGAAACCACAGACGTGATTACTTTCACTGATGAGACGAGATCAATTAAGACGAGCCAGCAATGTGTCCCGTAATGTGTTTATTTTTCAGATCGGGGTTTCCCGGTGCTCAGCCCGTATCGATGGACCGCAGGAACATTCGTCTGTTGGAGCAGAACGTTTATAAAGTCAGCTGGAAAGCAGACGGCACGCGGTGAGTCCAGCCACTGAAGTACTGCGCTCTAATACACATGCTGCTGTGATCCAGAACCACTGTGGCATCTCATCTCACTACACAAAATGATTACAACTATCTTCATTTTTATAGCCATATTACTCTCTCCCACTGTCCTTAAGATTTTTCCTAAAGAAAAGATTAGTTCACGATTAGTTTTGTGGCTGTTTTTGACCACCTGCTCTCTTACGCTTATAATTAAACAGGCTATTTTTGCTGTTGTATTTTTCAGTGTGCAAATTAAGTGCATGAATTTGCTGATTACGGAGTAGATGATATGTAAATTTGAGAGGTCATATGTTAATGAGATCATAGTTGTGTTGTTAAGTATAATTTAAGGTTTAAGTAGTTTTTGCAGCTTGGATTAAATAGCGCTTTCATTTTGAGGAGATGTTTTTAGTCATAATAATTACATATTCAAAGTGTTTCTCTACAAGGGTGCATTAAATTAATCAAACCTGACATTAAAGACGTTTATAATGTTACAAAGGATTCTTATTTCAAATAAATGTTATTCTTTGGAACTTTCTATTCATCCTGGAAAAAATCGATCCAGTTTCCACAAAAATATTTAGCAATTTTCAACACTGATAATAATAATAATCAGAATTGTTTCTTGAGCATCACATGAGCATGTTAGAATGATTTCTGAAGGCTTTGCATCACATTAATAAATTACGTTTTAAAAATAAATTAAATCAGAAAACAGGTATTTTAAATTGTAAAAACTATTTCACAATATATATGTGTTTTTGATTAAATAAATGCAGCCTTGTTGAACTTGATGACACTTATGGTTTGGAGTGACCAGTTCTTTTTATTGTTATTCACTTAATTATTAATATCTGAAGGTTTTTGTTTGGACCAACTAAAGAAGTGGAACGTTTCATGTAGATGAATGCACTTTTATATGCTGTAAAACACAAGCCTTAATGGCACATACAAACAATCTCAGTGCGCCTTTCATGCTTTTACAGTGCCTTTTTAGTAAGTCCACACCCAGATCTAAAGGTCATAGTGAGCTTTGGCAGGTTGTGTGTGTTATTCAGACACTTTTCCAGAAGCCAGAAGTCAGACTTCGACGAGATAAACGATATCTGACCATTTAGAACTGGTCAAGTTATTTAATTATTTTTTTTTTATCTTTAAATTAAAAAGATTTTAGCTAGCAATGATAACATTAATAGCAAAAATGATTCTTTTGATGATCTTCAAAGGACCTTGAGTGTACTTTTCTTGTGCTGTTTCTATAACGTTGAAGTCTAGTGCTCATAAGGGTCTTTGGCCCACGGGAACCTTTTCATAGTACCAGAACTAATTGTGGATCTACCTAGGCCTGTCACGATAACAAATTTTGCCAGACGATAAATTGTCCAAGAAATTATCGCGATAAATGATAATATTGTCGTTCTAAGACCAGTTTCAACTAATATAATGATAAATGGCATAATAACGCAGCTACACCTTTTCAAAGATCAATAAACTTTTATTTTATTTTAGGGCAGTTTCAGAGCAAGAAATATCAACATGTTGACTTTGTGTGGCTTAAAATTTATTAATTTTGTATGTTATATGCCAGTTAGGTATGCTCATATTGACCGTTTAACCGTTAACCGAAAGTAAACATTTAGACCGATTAAATTGCTGGAGGGCGTCCCACCACATCTAGTTAAAAACATCTCAGCTGTTCAGAATGACGCACCAGGTCATGTGAAAAGAACCGACTCAATCAGCTTCCTTCGGGGTGAAATTCCCCGTTGTTTTTGAAAAATGGGGTGCACACACACACAAATCCATTACTGAAATTTCCTTGTTGTAACGGAGATTGCAGCTGATGGATGCTTAGCAATGACAGACGCCTCAGGGGCGCAACTGGAAAGAAGGAGAAAACAACGCGTGCACATCTGTGTGTTTGTGTGTGTGAAATCACTGGGCGCGTTAACACACGCAACCACACGCCTACAGATATATTTAGCCAAGCAAGCCAAATGAAGCGAGCGAAAAGTAGGCCCATTTCGACAGAAAGGGCAACGAAGATATTTGCAAAATATGCTATGCTGTATTAAAGTAAAGTACAATAGTTGTGCAAGTACAATGCTGTATCACTTGAGACGCAATCATCCACAAGCAAATGCAAGGCTCTTCCCAAAGCCGGTCACTCTAGCGAGACATTATCTCTTTATTCCCGGCACATCTGTGCCATCGGAGAGGGTGTTTTCTGCCGCGGGCTGCACAGGCTGCTCTCCAGACTAACCCCACATCACATCATGACATGCTACATTATTTAAATAAAAATTTTTAAAAAATTATCGTGGCCGAAAATATTATCGAGCTCAGTTTGATTTATCAACTATCGCGACAGGCCTAGATCTACCCTCTTTTGTGTGTTTTCGCACCGCCGGAACTGGGTGCGATTTTCGGACGGTACTGCCTTTTTTGAGAACCAAATTAGCTCTTACTCCGGAGCAGGGTCTACTACCCGTGATGTAAGTAGACATCGATTGGCCAGGCACAATCGAAAATGCCCTCACCCGCCATGATTAAAAACACTGTGTAACATACTGTAAACATTGTGTCAACTTATTTCGCAAGTATGATGAACAGTGATAGATGGACGGATGCTGAAGTGCAGGCACTTGTATCAAATGTAGCACTGCCAGTTGTCTTTGGAGATTCTTAGTCCTCCTTTCCATTCTTTCAATCACTTTACGTATACGTCGACATTCCCTGTCCATTATTGTGAAACCCGCGAGACACAACAAAACCACAGCTCCGATAACAGCATCCTCCATCCTCCTGTTTTTAACGTTATTCTTCTTTGCGCACAGATGACATCACTGTCGAACGGCTTACATCATTTACTAGTACACACTGTCTGTGCGAATGCAACCCTTTAAATGGTACTGGGAAAAAGTTTACGCAAAATCGTCCCAGTACTTTAGCACTGTACATTTAGTTCTGGAACTGAAGTGGTGCGAAAGGCCCAATAGAGGGCCATTTAATGAAGGTCCAGGTCATTTTATGGCAGCTCTGCATGAGCTTGTCTGCTGTAATGATGTGAAGCATTTCTCTGCGCCCCTGCTGGCTCATGTGCTCAAACGTCTGCATGAACATCATTAAACACTCGTCCATAAGACAGATCAGCTCAGAAGGACCACGGCATGTGCTCTGTCTTGGCAGAAGTGAATGAGCGGGGGTGATGTGTCATCTATAGCAATCCAAACTCAGTTTAGAGGTGAGCAGAACAGTCACGGCTCTCCGTCACTGAGACGTTACAAAGACGTGGTGATCTCTTTAACTGGAGATCTGTGCTTTGGCCACTCCACTCGGGGCTTACAGAGAATCATTGTGTGATGTGTTTGAGCGCACTTTAATAATGACCAAATGGCAGGGAATTAAAGAAACTTAGAGCAATGACGAGGACTGATGGGTTTCTTTTTTTTGGTTGTTTTTTTGAGGGCTCTGATATCACACCAATTTTCAATATGTGGTGAATAATTGTACAGGGAGCAGTTCTCACTATTAATCATTAGCTTATTAGCATGCCTATTATTAACATATTGACAGTTTTATTAATATTTATAAAGCACATATTCTACATGAGCATATTCAACATCCCTAATCCTCCCCAATACCTGCACTTGCTAACTATTAATAAGCAGCAAATTATTAGTAGTTTGAGGCAAAAGTCATAGTTGATGGTTTGTTGATGGCAAGAATTTAGGGCTGTGACGGTTGCCGTGACAACCGCGTCACCGCGGTGGTCGGTTGCTACCGCGGTTGTCTACTGCCACCGGCGGTAGTGCACGTGACGTCACAAACATAATACAAAGTTTTGTATATAAGTGTAATAACTGTAATAGTTGCAAATTCTAAGTGTATGGTAATTAACAAATTACCTCAAACACAGCGTTTCCTTTAGATTGGCAGATTTGAGCGCGGGAAAATACAGTTTATACATTCAGCAAATTAATTTAGTGTTGGGCGATGGATCTTGTTGGGAAAGCAAATACCACATCGCCGATCTGGAGTCATCTGCATTCATGTCACCCATCGGCGTTTACACAAGTTCTCGTGATCGCAAACGCTGGCTGGTAAGGTTTGGTGAGGCTTTCTCCAAACTGGCCACATACAAACGAGACAGCGATCAATAAACGATGGTAACAAGAAATATGGCAACGATTCCTATTTCAAAGAGAGCACGTGCAGATGAGGAGTTACTGAGCTTGCTTTGTGGCGGAAAAGTAAACCAGACGCAACAACCGCGTTGCGACAGGTTTAGTCTGTTTAGTATCTATACAGGACATTTGAACTCTGTGTCAGTAGCCTACCTCACAGACCGGACGGGGATTTATCATGTCATGTTGTGCTACATCCAGTGTAGCATCACTGATTATAATGAGTATTTTCTCGTGTTGCGTCGCTCGCGTCCGTTAGATAGGGTGTATTTAACTTTCTTATTTAGGCTACTTTCTTGTAGCCTAAATAAACATTATTTCTTTGATATTTATTTTAGTGTTTTGCAGGCAGCGTTCACTGACAGAAGTGCTCAAATAAACACGAACTGACAAGTTAAATAGGATGTGTTAGATGAGTGAGACAGTGCTGGGCTGATTTCTAGACGTGCATATAAATATATCCTGTATATAATATATATAAAATATATCACATGCATGCACAGTTTAAGTCAGCTTTAATCACCTTTTTTGGTAATTCCATGAATTAACTGACCACGACACTGCTTGCACATAGTTTATTTCACAGTTTGATATGAAAGGATATGCACAAAGGAAGCGCGCACCGGCGACTTTGAGCACAGGACCGTCCGCGCTCGCTTAACTTACACCTGATAATAAAGTGAGTGGAGCACGTGTCTGAAACGTTTCCTGTTCAGTCATTCTGCGAGTCTGCGACTGAATAAATTCACTTCTTGTCTTGAGAAAAAGTGACAGAAGCAGCAGTTGTGATTGGGTGGCCATCCCTGCCCCTACGTAAAATAATTTGAATACGTTAAACTGGAAAAAAATTATCGCCTTGGTTAACGAGCAAATTTTGACACTAATATATATATAATTTTTTTTTTTTTTCAAACACCGCGCCACCGGCGGTTGTTGGTCCATGACTACAGCGGTGGTAAAAATCAGCCACCGTCACAGCCCTACAAGAATTGGACCTTAAAATAAAGTGTGACCAAATTGAATAACCATAAACTATCCCTGAAACTGTATTTTATTTATTTAAAGGGATAGTTCACCCAAAATTTTTAAATTCTGTTGTTGTTATTTTATTTTGTTGTTGTTATTTAAATAAAAACATAATTTGCTCAGCCTCATGTTTTTCCAAACCTGTTAGACTCTCATTTATCTTCAGAACACAAATGAAGATATTTGTATTAACTCTGAGATAGTTCTGTCTGTCCTCCACTGACACTTCAAAACATTCAGTGTAGCAGTTTAGGCCAAATTTATCTGAAGAGACTCGGATCGCTTTATGATGAACATATAATGGATTCATGTAAATGTGTCACATCAAGCTTGAGAGAGAAAAAACCTTCTGATAGTTTTCCAAATAAGTGTGAGTCATGGCCGATATGCATTATTCATGTCATTTACGTCAGACTGGCGTTCTCACAGTTTGATGTAAACCACGTAATGTTAAAGGTTCCTGTGAAGTTAGCAGACAGACGATGAGTTCTGGGCTTGACTGATTTAATGCTCGTTGTGGGTTAATTTTGCAGCTTGGCTAATGAGTAATTCAATTTTCATCTGTAATTCTAATAATACGTTTGAATATACTGAATAATCCATCTATAGAGAATATTTAGGGCTTTTCACCTGAGAAATGGTTAAGCCTAAAGACTTTTCTGGCATCACTTATCCTGTCAGTTAAAAGAGTTTGTTGATATCCAGCCTTAGCTAATTTGTCTGTCAGTTCCTTAAATACTCAAATTGTGTTGAACAGACTTTTTTGACTCTTCACTCCAGTTGACTTGTTTTCTGTCGTTTGACATTTCTTATAAATGCTGTTCTGCTCACACCAAGCACAGTGACATGAGCCCGTTGTTCAGTTTCTGATTGATTGTGTGTAGTTAAGCGTGAAGTCGTAACATTTTAACGCTGCTTCATTTCAGACTGTACAAGGTTGGCACTGCAATGGGAGGTTAACGCTGCAAAAGTCCTCCAGAGCAGAGTGTTATAACCCTGCTTTTAGATTACATGTGTGAAATAAGTTAATTTTCAATTCATTATCAACATTATTGCGTGGCTCTCTGAAATTCATGTCATGCCATTTCTCTGGCTCTCTGGTGCCATTGATAGTATTAGAAAAAAAAATGAATGGACGTCATCGTAATGTCTTCTGGCCAGGTATATTTTCTAAATCTGTTTCATTACAAATAGATATTTTGTGACCCTGTAATAATTAATGTAGTGACAGCTGTGTAATAAGTGATATGACTGGTGTGAAGTCTTGTTTGAAGTTGGTCACTTGTCTTGACTCAAAGCTGTTTCCTTTGCAAAAGAGCTTTGCGCTTAGTGAGCTAGGAAACTAAATAAACTCAAATCAATATTTTGTTTCCAGTTATTCACTTAAGTGCCAAGTAGCTGTTAATTAAGCAAGATGATGTTGATTTAATTGTTTTTATCACAAATTAACCCCCTTTGCTTCACTGTGGGGTCTTGATAAATCTCTAGGGGTTTATTTTGCAATTAAAAACTGGCCTGATGCTCATTATCCCTCACTTCTACAAAACCAGTCTTAAGTCTCTGGGGTATATTTGAAGCAATAGCCAAGGGTACTGTACATTGTAGATTATATTTGATGCAAAAAATGATTATATTATTAAGTAAAGATCATGTTACATGAAGATATTTTGTAAATTTCCTACAGTAAATAAATTAAAACTTTATTTTTGATTAATAATATGCATTGCTAAGAACTTAATTTGGACAACTTTAAAGGTGATTTTCTCAATATGTGCACCCTCAGAATCCAGATTTTCAAATAGTTGTATCTCGGCCAAATATTGTCCTCCTAACAAACCATACATCAATGGAAACCATGTGCAAATTATTCCTTTTTGGCATTTCTTGAAAAACCACCTCATGCGAGCGTAAAAACTTTTTTTGCAACATATGGGGGGTTTTGTGAAAGTGACACATTTCCGCAAGGCATATTTTTTAATTTGCAATTTCAATTTACACCATTTGAAGGCTAATGGAAACACAACTACTGAAAATCTTTCCCTCGGCTGTAGCTCTCAAATCATTTTCATGGATATTTGTATTTGGCGCGTTGTTGTGTCTAATAGCCATTTTTAAAAATTTTATCATTAAATATTTCGGAATATCTCCAAAAGCAGAGATTTTAGAGGTCTGTAGTTTCGGTACAATATGTGACCGGGATATACCACTCTATTGCATTAAATATTGAAGACACCTTTATATACATCTAAAAGGCCAATAGTGCATAATGACGTGGAAGCACACACAGAATATGAATGTGATCTTCAGATATTGTGTTACAAAAAAGCTTTTCTAAGCTTTATAATGGCAGTGGGCAGGTGTTTCTGTTCAACAGTCCAAAACACATTAAATAAAGTGCGTGCATCCATAATAAAACATGTGTCATATGGCTCCTTGGGTGAATTAAGTACATTTTCCAAATTCCGTGATTTCAATAGGAATCCATGCATTGAGGGCTTTAGCTTGAGGTTGAATGATTTTGTTTCGACATGCAAATTTGATGCATTAACAGATATCTGCTGGTTTGATATGACTTCTGTGATAGCTGTGAGCTCTGAGCAGAAGAGTATTCTTCAAAAAACATTAAAAATGTTACTGTTAAAACACTTTTGACTGGTAGTGTATATTAGCTATATTAGTTAAAGATATTAATATTAATTATGTGAGCCTGAGACGATTATTTGACAGTGATTTCACATTTCTTATTTGTATGAAGGCTTAATATAAATAAAAGTAGAACTTTATTTGTGCAGTTTTTTTTATATTACATGGTTTTATATTCACTATTATAAGTGTCAGACTTGGCAAGTAAATTAATCATAAGTTTGTATGCACAGACATCTGTTGTTTGCATTCTTGGCAGTTCTTACGAGGTGTTTTAAAATGGTTTTCATATCTATATCTAAAGTATATCGTATCGACCGATATTAAGAAATATATTGTGATTATAGATTTTGCCCATATCATCCAGCCCTAGGTCAAGCCTCCATTTGAGGCTATGGAAACTTTGGAAGTAAGGGTTTTATGGTACAAACCTCTTAACTGCAGCTTCATCCAAGCGCTAGTGATGTTCACGCTCTATCGGTACATCCGTCATGCATTCAGTTTGCTCTGGATGGATTTAAAGTTATTTTACATCCTGATGCAGCTTATATTCCTCTCTGTCAGCTGCCAGCTCTCTCAGATCCCTCTTTTGCTTGGTGTCCTGTTTGTAGAGTAGCTTGCGAAAGTTTGGGAACCTTTCGAATTGGAGGAAGATTTTTCTTATTTTGTTTTGGTGGTCTTTGTTAGGATCCTCAAGGGCTCCATAATATAATCTCTATGCCAACCCTTTTGCGTAATCTCAATACGAAATTTGACTTGTACAGTAAATCTTGCCCAGTTTTTGACAAAATTATTAATACAAAGTCATGCAAAAAGTACCATGCAATCAATTTTTGCCACCGTTATAAATTTACAGTTATGCAACCTTTAACAAGGACAGCCAAAAGCAGGAACACATAAGCCTATATGTGTATATTTGCGGTAGGGGTAAATTAAACTCAGTCATCTCAATGTGTCTCTTGTGTTTTTACAGGTACATGATGTTGATAGATGGAAAAGATGACGTCTATATGATTGACAGAGACAATTCAGTCTTTCACATAGCCAACCTGGAGTTTCCTTTCCGGAAGGATCTTCGCGTCCACCTTTCCAACACGCTTCTGGATGGGGTGAGTTATTGCATGGTTTGAGAGAGAATGGATGCGCTCTAGTCCTACATTTAATGGATGCTCACAGGTTTGGTCAAAAATAAGGCAGTTTTGTGAGCTAATGTATCTTTCTTACATGGATCTTGCTCTCAGAGCATTTATCAGCTCACAACATCATGGGTTGAAATGCACAATTAGAAAGGATGGGGTTCTCAATTAAAGGTTTAATTAAACAGTTTGGTCCAGGTTTTACTTTAATTTGAGTTGTGCTGTTTCACTTAATTTTAAAAATGATTGTGATTGAAATGATGCCATGATGGAATCACTATTGCAGTTAACAGTAGAAATGTTATCATTTCGTTTCATTAATGAGTGCCTATAAGTGGGTTAAACAATCATATTAATGTATATTGCCATTTAAAAGTGCACACTCTGAGCGTTAATTTGAGAGTATTTAACATCAAAATTTAATATGTGCCTCCCCATTTTTCAAGGGACCTTACGTAATTGCACAGCTGACTTAAAAGCCACTTCATGGACAGATGTGGGCTATTCCTTCATTATTTCTACATCAATTAAGCAGGTTAAAGGTCTGGAGTTGATTCTAAGTGTGCCATTGGCATTTGGAAGCTGTTGCTGTGAACCACATCATGCAGTCAAAGTATCTCTTCATACAAGTGAAAAAGACAAATGTTAGTCTTCAAAAACTAAACAAATCCATCAGAGATATGGCCAAATCAACAGTTTGGTACATTCTGAGAAAAAAGAGCGTACTGGTGAGCACATCAACAAGCAAAGAGTGGAATCAAAGTTGAAATAGCAGATATAGTATGATGAGCATGTGGCGAGGTTGACGGATCAGCTGTGACCTCTGTCCTGCATGTTCCCATAGTGCAGTAATGATCCGCTGTCACGATCCATCCTTTTAATCATTTATGCACACATTTATTTATTATGAATGGAATATATCTCAGAGGCCTGCTCTGTCTGCCACTTTTAATTGTGCAGTAATGTCCTTTTTTTATGATTTAAACCTCCACAGCAGCGAGTTTGAAGTTAATCCCTCACTGAGATTTCAATCTGAGTGAAAACAGAAGGATTCAAGTTCATCCGTAATGAATTTAAAGTTAGTTTAGATTTATCGTAAAATTTAAATGAGGGGTTTAATGTGAACCTGATTATTTTAATTATTAGATAAATCTGTGTTTAAGATCAATCTTTGTTGGTGCAGGCCGCCCTGAGAGTAGTTTGGTAGTATATGTGACGCTGGGGTATATTTGTAGCAAATTATCGATTTTTCTTTTATGCCAAAAATCATTCGATTATTAAGTAAATATCATATTCCATGTAGACATTTTGTACATTTCCTACCATAAATATATCAAAACGTAATTTCTGATTGGTAATATTCATAGCTAAGGTCTTAATTTGGACGACTCTTTCGATTTTTTTTGCGCCCTCAGATTCCAGATATTCAAGAAGTTGTATCTCGTGCCAAATATAGTCCTATCCTAACAAACCTTACATCAATGGAAAGCTTGTTTATTCAGCTTCCAAATATTGTATAAATCTCAATTTTATAAATTGACCCTTAAGACTGTTTTTGTGGTCCGAGGGCACACATAAGCCAAGCCCCTCTAAAGTCCCTGATTTTGTTGAGCTGATCTGAATAGAAATGATATCTCTTGGATGTATCATTGGTGCTTACTCGAGTCCTAACAGTGATGTCAAAACAGCAGGTGAATTATGTGTTCACCTTGAGAACAAGACGAATATTTGAAAAACAAATTAACGTTGGTAAAATGGATCGCGCTGATGGATGCCCAAACACACCTTTAGCTGCTCTGCTGTGTGACTGAACAAACACAAGAGCAATCCATGTTCCCACTGGATTTATAAAGGGGTTTTCCATAAAATCTGCTTTTGACCAGTGTGTAGGTCACGGATCAGCATTGCCTGAGTACAGCTCACAGATCAATGTTGATTCTTTATTGATTATTTCGATTACTCTTTGCACCTTTCTGTTTAACATTTTTCTAAATCCTAAATCTTTTAGTATACAAGTTTAAATGGAAAAAAAAATACTGATTTAATTGGACTCCATGTATTAAATGAACACTACTATTCTTTAACTTGTGTCTGCGCTTGAGCTTTTATGTTAAATATCTTGTTTATTTTTTTATTTTTTATTACATTGTTCAATCATGTTGGTGTTCATAGACTTGATTTATGGGCAATACATCTGCATTTCTTATCGTCATCATCTTGTCTTGCAGGAGATGATTATCGACAAAGTGAATGGGCAGCCCGTCCCGCGATACCTCATCTATGACATCATTAAATTTAACGTGAGTGCCTTTGAGTAACAATAACACAAACACAGTCCTGTTTGAGAAATGCTTTTGGCGTTAGCACATGCTAAATGACCATGAGGTTTTTCAGCCAACATTTCAAATCATGCCATCTTTTATTACCTAGCATATCTCTCCAGATCTCTACAAACATCTTATGTGGATCACAAAAGGAAAGGTTAACTGTCAGATACTGTCAGCTCAAGAAAGAACAAAAAAGAACCATAAAAATATAATAAAAGTTAATGCCTCTCTGACTCATCTTCCCCTTCATTGCAGCTCTCAGATTTAATTCACATTCCTCTGAATATGTGGAATATAGCACATAAATCAGGTGCATCTTTTGTCCTTTTTAAAGTTTGTCTATATAAATCACTATCTGTTCTTTTTTTGTGCACAGAGGAAAGAAAGTCATATAGGTCCCATTTTGCCTCTATAATTCTACATATTTCCTTGTGCAGTGAGATATTTCAACAAACTGCTCGGTAGCATCATCCAAAATTGAAATCTGTTGAAGTAAATTCATTTTGTATCACACTTTTTTACAGTACATTAGAAAAGATTTATATTAAGCTGGATTTTGAATCATTCACAGTAAGAAATGTGTATTAGGACAACATAAGGTCTGCATTGATTTCACATTGACTGGATGCTAATAAATTATGCTTTTGAGTCATAATTCACATTCATCTTAGTTTTGGGGGGAAAAGAGTAAATCTGAGTTTTCATGCATCATTTTCTGCTTCTTGAAGTGCAGAATCCATCAAATAAATCCAGGCAATCACATGGTACACAGTCTGCATTTGAGACGGGATGCTTGGATTTGTCTTGCTTGGTTACCATACTGAAAGGAACTTTTTTCCAGAATGCAGCTCTGATCCGTCATTTTTAAAATTGATGCCTTAGGCAAGCAGTGAATAAATATAGATGGCACATTAATTGAGCCTGTCTGATGATGTGTCGAAAGACTGATGTTCAGTTATAGCACTTTTGCATGTGTCATCAGATGTAGTTATTACATTTGTATTTAAAATATGAGTATATTAGAGACTAATGCAGATATGTTTTCTAAAGTACTGTTTTGTGGAGCACAGCAGGAGTTTTCATCGACAGTCAAGCAGCATGTTGGAGATCCTAGAGTTTGCGGGGTTTAGCTGCTCTCAGCTTTGGTAATGCGGCCTGTCCTTGTTCTGAGTGTGTTGTGAATCGATTTGTGAACTAGAAGTGACCCATGTCCCTCCACATGCTCTTCTCTTAATTCTCCTGTGCAACAGATTTTATATATATATATATGTATATGTATATGTATATATACATTCGCTATGGTTTCGTTATAGCATTTGTTGTTGTAATATGATGTCATAACTTTTTTCATACTCTATTTTAAACGTACACTAAATAAGTAAGATATCACTAACAGGTAACGTTAAATATAATGAAGTATATGCTCTTCTCTAGGCTTAATTTCTCTAACAAATAACGAGCTGTAGACACTGATGACTAGCCTGAGGTAAATGAAATGCTATGTGACCTTTTATTTACAAGTGGTTTTAAAGACGTCTTTGAAACACTAATTGAGCGATTACATGAAGCTTGAGATGTTCGTTCATGTTTACTTTGTGTAAAACTAGTAGGAAAGAGGAAGGGATGATCATGCCATTTATTGTCTGAATTAAATGAAAAAAAATGAACGAAATGTTCAGTACACATACGTACCAAACCGAAAGACTCGGTCTGGAAATTTTCAGTAAAAATATAATATATATATGTATATGTATATGGGGCAGCTGTGGCCTGTGTATCTGACTGATACATTTCTTAGGATTATTTGATGAATACAAAGTTCAAAGGAACAGCAGTTTTTGACATCTTTAGTAATATTATAAATGTCTTTACTGTCACTGATCAATATAGCTTTTGAAGAGAACAGTTCCTGTAATGTGAAGAGCTTGCTTTCTTGGACCTGTTTGGCATATGGTATGAAACAAAGGATTGTCTCTTTCCTTGGCCAAGACGTCCTGTAGGTGCCATGAAGCCCCCTGCTGTTTTTTTGGCCTGTTGAAGGTCTGTCCTGTTGGGCTTGGCAGACACTGCCTCACCTCTGCTTCCTCATGAATCAGTGTTTTCAAAATGATAGTTGCACCTCGCTTTGCTTATTCTTTAGGCATATTGCATTTGATATCACATTTGTTTTCACACGTCTTCTCGATAATCTTATGTACCAGGTTACCTTGCCAGAACTGACAGATCTGTCTCTATGACTCTTTTCTGAAACTTAGTGAGCTGCTTCTCTAGACGGCATTTTAAGGCTTCGGGATCATGTGACACAAAGTTAAGCTGCCTTCTGAGTAGGGGTGTTTTCTCCCAGGAGGCAGCGGTGCATGAGGAAAATTTAAATGAGAAAATAATTGACACTATGAAAAACAAATATAAAAAATAAGAGATCAAATAGTGTGTAAAGTAGTCATTTTTCAACAGCAGTCTGCATTCTCATTGAGGTCCTGTAACTGAAATGACTTTATAGGAAGCGACGCTTACACTCTGCTGTGATTGGCTCTCAGTGGAGTAATGGCTGCCATGATCTTGTTTGCTAATGGTCCGTAAATTGTCCTGAATGGGTCAAACTGAACACATCTTTGGAAATGAATGGAAAACTTAAAACACTTGGAAATTACTGCTTTCAGTCACCACTGAATCGAAATATTAATTGAAAGCGATGCAAAAGCAGTGGAATACTAAACGTCTCAAAACTCATTAAAACACTTTTATATTTTTGAAGGATAAGATTATTACTGTTTAAAATACTCTTTTTTTTTTTTTTTTTTTTTGGTAGCACTTTATTTTACAGTCCTGTTCCTTATGTACGTACTATGTACTTATTATAGTAATTACAATAACTATGTAATTAGTGATGCACCGAAATGAAAATTCTGCGCCGAAACCGAAAATTTAGGATGCACTTGGCCGAAAACCGAAACTGAAGCCGAAAATGGCTTCTTTTAAAAACGTATATATATATTGCTTGGATTTAATAGATCTGAATTAAAAAATCACAATATAATAATCAAACTTTTATTAACAGTTACATAACAAAACATAAAATATTTTTAACAATAAATATAAATAATAATTATTCTTCAAGTTTTATGTTCCATCAAATAAAATAGTTTTTTAAAAATTGTGCAAAAAAATCCACAATTTTGGAGATTTTTGCAGAACAAATGCTACATATTGCAACTTTGGTGTCCTCTCATATAGGGCTGTCACTTTTGTGAAAAAAATATCCTGTTCGATTTTTGAGACATAGGCAAAGTGTTCATTGAATCGTTAGTAAATTGCCTATATTTGGCGTTGATCCGTTTTTCAACGCCAAATATAGGCAAATCCACCGACAACTAAACAGGCATTAGGGCGAACGTAAAGAGGGCGCTTGAGACGCGCACAAGTCAGCAATGTGGACTGCCATAACATCAATGAAAAACATTACTGAAGGCTACATTGATATTATGCACTAATAGGCTCTGTGTGTGTGTGTGTGTGTGTGTGTGTGTGTGTGTGTGTGTGTGTGTGTGTGTGTCAGAACCTGCAGTTGCTGTGTGACGCGCGTTCGCTGCGAGCGTATAGTGACGAGCTGGACGCGCTCCGAGAGAAGGCCGTTAAAATCGATTCCCTGTTTTCGTTTTCGAAACTTGTGTTGGTTGGTCCGATCGATTGTGCAGCTTTTGTGACAAGCCTTTTTTGATTGTGACAGCCCTTTGACATGCTTGATAGGCAGACGCGTGATAACGGCTCTACCGTGAGTGAAACCTAAGCGCTTGCGCACGGATGGGAGGGGCGGGTGACATTCATTTTCAGTTTACGTTTTCGGCTGTTTTTTTTATTTCGGCCCGAAACCGATAATGCCATTTCGGCCGAAAATTTTCTCCTATCTCCTAGGCTCCTATCTAAATGAATGGGCAGAGAGTCAGAACTGCACTTTCACTGGTCACCGGGACATAAATACAGCATGTATAGAAACAGCAGTGAAATATGATAAAAATCGCTGAAAATCTTTGATGACTTTGCCCCAAAATAAGGTTTAAAATGCCTTTTTCCCCACAGGTTATACCTTTACTATGCATGCGCAAGGGTTCCTCAACTGTGCAGTGGAACCAGACGATAGGCTTAAATGTTTCCCGCCTTGACTGTTAAAAGCAGATGATTGGCTTTCCAGCAGGAGGGGCGGGACCTGTGCACACAACCGCCAATCTTTGCCATTACGGGTTTTCCATATAGAGTTGTATTGAGGATTGAGGAAGTGACATGTCTCTTATAAACTGTCTCTGGTAATAACTAGGTACTTACCCTAAACCTACCCCTAAATCTAACCCTACCCCATGTAGTTACCTTGTATTACCAGAACTTTCTTAGATAAGTATACTATAAGTACACGTACTGTAAAATAAAGTGCAACCATTTTATATATATATATATATATATATATATATATATATATATATATATATATATATATATATATAATCCAATCTTTCCCTGTGATGGCGAATCATCATTTGTAGCAGCCGTTACTCTAGTCTCTTAAGAAAACAGTGTATCATCTCACCCTTAAGGAATCATTAAAATATGGTAATTTGGTACTGTGGTGCTTAAAATTAGCACAGTTGAGGATGACTGTGCATCACAAGAGGATCTTTTTGAAATAGTCATTTGTTATCAGTCTCTGATTTTAATCAGTTTCATGACGCCTACTCAGACAATTTCATAGTGATTCTAAACTTGAACCTTTGAATAAATAGGAAATATTGGAATAGAGAAAATAACATGTTTTTTTAACAAACCAACAAAAAAACTAAAGTAACATTTTACAGCTTTTGGGAACAATTTGTTCAACTTAGTGCAAGTAATAATTTGTGCTCTTGCTAATGAATTTGATGGATTTGGTACAAACAATTATTGTTGCACTGGGTCACTGTTGGAGATGGGAAAATTCCAGATGAATTAAGCTACTAAAATATCTCTGATTGCTGCTGCTGATGTCACTAAAACACAGTGTTCCCAATCTTTAATATAGCATCCTATTGTTGAGATCAAACTTCAGATTATAGAAAAAAATGCACACGTTGGACACACAGACTGACTCTTTAATTTGATTTATTTGTTAAACCTTGTTGTTACCCATGGGAGCACATATATTACATATTCTAGACTGTCTAATACATCAAAAAAAAAAAAAAAAAAAGAACGGTCTTGACTCAGACTTGTCCCTTTTCTGGTGTCAGTTTTGTCCCAGACTTGACCTTCTTCTTGGCTCTTTCATGACTCAGTCTTAACCCTCTTCTGGTCTTGGTCTAGGTTTCAATTAGGACTCAACCTTCCGCTGTTCCTGGTCTTGACTTGGACTCCTCCCTCTTCTGCATAAAAATAGCCACTTTATTTTTTACTAAGAACTAAAAACTAGTTTGACTAACTACCAGATAAACAAGGGGTATTTAGTATTACTTTTCTGATTTAAATTAGGCCAATCTAACATTCTGACCAGTCTTGAACATTTAGCTACATTTTTTAAGACTAGTCTAAGCAATGTAACCAGCCACTGATCTTAATCTTGACTTGGGCTTGACCCTCCTCTGGTCTCTGTCTTGACTTGAACACACCTTTTTCTGGTCTTGGTTTTGACTCTGTCTTAACCCTCTTTTGCAGTCTGCTTTGACTCAAACTCGACCACCTTCTAGTATTTTGTAGCTTATCAGGCTGATGACTGCCCTGTTAGACGGGAAGTCAAAATTGACATGTAAGTGATGTGACATACAGCCAAGTATGGTGACTCAGAATTTGTGCTCTGCATTTAACCCATCCAAAGTGAGCACACACACAGCAGTATAAACACACACACACTGTGAACACACACCCGGAGCAGTGGGCAGCCATTTATGCTGCGGCGCCCGGGGAGCAGTTGGGGGTTCGGTCGTGGTATTGCCGGCCAAAGACTCGAACCGCTAACCTTAGGGTTAGGAGTCAAACTCTCTAACCACTAGGCCATGACTTCCCCCTCACTTTACTGTAACCTTGGCATGCCACAGCCATATCGGCCTGCAGCCCAAGACTGGTTGCCCACTGAAGCTAAGCAGGGTTGAGCCTGGTCAGTACCTGGATGGGAGTTCCTGGTACAAATGTTCTGGGTAATTTCGGTGGAAACGCGGCTTAGGTTGCTGTTGGAAGAGATATTAGTGAGGCCAGCAGGTGGTGCTCACCCTGCGGTCTGTGTGGGTCCTTACGCCCAATTGTAGTGAAGGGGACACTATACAGAAAAAATCACTTTTGGATGAGATGTTAAACTGAAGTCCTTACTCTCTGTGGTCATTAAAAAAAATCCCATGGCACTTCTTGTAAGGAGTAGGGGTGTAACCCTGGTGTCCTGGCCAAATTACCCCACTGTCCTTTGTCAGTTATGGCCTCCTAATTATCCCCAACCTCTTGATTGGCCCTATGACTCTTTCTCCTCTCCACCTGTACCTGGTGTGTGGTGAGTGCACTGGCGCCGTTGTCCCGTGGCTGCCGGCGCATCATCCAGGTGGATGCTACACACAGGTGGTGGTTGAGTGAGACCCCCACACATGATTGTAAAGCACTTTGGTTGTACAACAATACACAATAATGCGCTATATAAATGCATCATTCATTCATTCATTCATAACTCAACCAACCAAAATTAGCTTTTTGACTTTTAGGGATGAATTAATCTGATATTAATAACACTGCAATAACAGACTGATGTGTACCAATGACAGAGTGTATACTTGTTAATATAATAAAATAAAATATAATAAACTTATGATTTTACAGACATTTTTAGAATGCAAAGCACAGTATACAGCGTTTGTTGATATATAATATCTACTGAGCACCTCAGCACCCCTTGATATTTTGGCCTGGACTAGAGTCTTCCAACACTTCCACCTTCTTAAATTGAGAATTTTACCCTCATGGATTTTATTGGACAGCTAGCAAGGCAGAGATATAGCTCAGCTTTGGCCGTGATTTGCCATCTGGCATCTAATCTTGTAAAGCTCAGGGATGCTTTCCATTCTGGTGCTCAAACACAACATCTTTGCCTGCAAACACCCCTCATCCTACTGTATGTTAAGTCACAGGTTTTAGAAGAAGAAGCTGAGGAAAAGCTGATTTGGGAGGCACCGATGTCTGAAAATAGTAGTGGGGTCTCTGGGGGAAGTGCGCTCAATGCTTCAGTGGTCAGCACGCGCAAAATACACCAAGGCTTCTGGTGCCCAAGCACTCTGCTTTACTGTGGAGGCCTTGGTGTTATGCTTCATTTGGCAGTCTTGGGCCATGCGACATGAGGCTTTGGAGGCTCCCAGCAGAACCGAATGAAAAGCACTTATTTTAAACTGCTCAAGCACTTTGTGTTGTCTTTGAGATGAAGGCTCAAGATTTCCTACCGGTTCTTACATTCTCCACCTATAGTGATGATTTGTGGACTCTGGGATGTAGAAGAAATGAAAATTGGTCTTTTATTTTTCATTTAACTCAACAGGATGGATTGTTCCTGCTGTTAGCATTGTTTTCATGCACTGTTGGAGTTGTTTTAGCTCCTGGTTCATTAAAGGAAATATGCAAATGAAGCAACAGTGCAAACACGCCCAAGAAATTAGTGCTGAGCGTAAATTGCACAACACAATCCCCCGTCTTGCTGATGGATTCTGAGTATTAGGTCGTGGAGGATGCTGCATACTAACTTTCCAGACAGCTTGATGTTTCTGAGAGGCTTTCAGTTCAGCTTTACCTCAGAATATATTGAAGAAGGTCAGTGAGATCATGTGTGGATAAGTCAGATGTCAGTATATGGTTTGCAGCGCCTTTGTGTTTGCAGCAAAATGCTCCTATATTAGATGTTCTCTGCAGTCATGAAGGATGGGTTTGCAGCGCTATCATCAGATAATGTGACGTCTGAAACCTGCTTTTACTGCTGCCTACTGCTGTTTACAACCAATTAAAGAAGAAACAGCACTTTCAGTTTATTGATTATTTAACTTTGATGCTCATTTAAATGTTCTTTTACGCTTCATGTATTACTATAACTATTACTCAAGATTTAATGACTAGAACAAACCACTAACCATATATATTAAACAGGGTAGCTCACCCTGGGTTGTTCATTAAAAATAGAAACACTAGGATTTGACAATCAGTGTGGAGTAGGAAGAGGTTGAAGTTTTAATACATAAAACACTTCAGTATATGAAGTTCAGTGGTATGAAGTCATTCTAAACAATGCCAAATCTCTGAACATATTTTACACTTGAAAATACATCACAGAAAAAAAACATCAAGATGTGTAATTTTTCTTGTTAATTTGTTTGCAGATTTTACATTTAGTCATTGTTTATATATATGTGTATATATATATGACAAGACTTTGTGTCAACATTTCATTTCATATTCATTAACTGCAACAATTCATGAAAATAGTTTTAGCCAGATAAAATATAATTGAATTCTAACAAAACACTTTCAAAATTAAGTTAACATTTAAATATGTTTTTCCTTCCTTTTTTTATTATTTAAATGTGGTTATATAAACAGTCCTTCAAAGTTTAGGGTTGGTAATAGTGTTGTCACGGTACCAAAGTTTCAGTATTCGGTACCGATACCAGTGAAAATCCACGGTTCTCGATACCAATTTCGGTACCAAAGCAAAACACAAAAATATGCTAATTAAAAAAAAAACTTTTTAGCACTACAAATAAAACCAATGCCATTCTTTATACTTATTTTCAATTGTGTAAAAGTTTTTCTACAAGTTATATAATTATGAAAAACAGTAAACAAGTTTCACCCAAATTTAATTTGTCTTTTAATTTATGAAATTTAAACACATTTTATTTTTGGGAAATAAAGGGGATTTGATATTAAAATTAAAACATGGAAGAAATATTGTGATTTATTTCTTTAAAAAATAAAGTTTTATAAATTTTTTCAACAGTAGTAGCAGTATCACATACATTTTACTAAATAATAGTAATATTTCTAGCACAATGCCTTCATGTAAAAATTCACTTTTAGGCCTAATTAATGCATATTTGTCCTTTTATCTGAACTTAAGACTGGTGGTGATGCTTAATATATTTTTGGTCATTGAGGGTTTCTGTAAAAAAATAGTAATAGATCATATTAATTATTATTAAAAGATAATACTACTACTAATTCTAAATGCACTATGAATTGATGAGCTGCTGGGTTCATGAATATTAATCACGTTGTCTGCGTTCGGTCAAAATGGTTTGCTGAAATCAAAACAGGGACGATAAGAGATCAGCGCCAGCCAATGAAATTGCCATTTGCGCATTAGCTCCGCCCACTACCGGAGAAACCGGTATGTCTTCTGCTTGTTCGAAAATGAATATGAATAATTCTAAATGAACTCCATTATTTTGACAGGAGAAGACAACAAAGAATAGTTTACATATAGCGTGTCGATTCAGCGTGGTAAGACTCTCGCTTTCTCTCTCTTTGCATGTGTGAGAAACAGCGCTATCAGTAAAGCGACGGTGAGTCGTGCTCCTTCACAAAGAGTTTACAGAGCATCAAATACAGGTGCGCTGTGCGTCCATTGAGATGAACTGAAAAGTTCAGATCGCTTGATGGAGAGAGAACTCTGAAGCTCAGATGATGAAATTAATGCAAGTGTCATGCGCTCTATGTAGTAAACAAACCTGCACATCTCTGCCATTCATTAATTCACACAGAGACGCGCTGAACACGGATTCATATTTCAAACAACTTTTGCGGCTTAACATTTACAGATACTGGTCCATATGGAGATTTGATTTGATTAATTTATGCTAACTTTGACAAATTCCATGACTGTCCATATTAAAATGTAAGTTTCATTTTCATGACTGGATTTTGATATTCCATCCTCGTTTTCTGCTTTGCGGAAATCATAGCGTTGAACCGCGTTTGAACGGGACCTCGGTACTACCAGCACTTAAAGAAACCTGGTACCGTCACTTTTACATTTTTTTAGTACCGACTTGGTACCGAAGTACCGGGTCTTTTGACAACACTAGTTGGTATGATTTTTTATTATTATAATTATTTATTTTTTCAGCAAGGACATATTAAATTGATTAAAAGTGACAGTAAGGATCATGTGATTTTATACTATTTTTATTTTATACTATATTATAATAGAAAGTAAATTGAAACTATAATAATATTACACTAATGTTACTGTTTTACTTTATTTTTGTTCTAATAAAAGCTGCCTTGGTGAGTAGTGGAGACCTACCGTATTTTTCGGACTATAAGTCGCACCTTAGTATAAGTCGCATCAGTCCAAAAATACGTCATGATGTGGGAAAAAACATATAAGTCGCACTGGACTATATGTCGCATTTATTTAGAACCAAGATAAAACATTACCGTCTACAGCCGCGAGAGGGCGCTCCATGTCTTCAGTGTAGACTACAGGAGCACTGAGCAGCATAGAGCGCCCTCTCGCGGCTGTAGACGGTAAAGTTTTATCTTGGTTCATTTCTCTTGGTTCATTTCTCTCGGTTCATGTCAAATAAATTTTGATAAGTCGCACCTGACTATAAGTCGCAGGACCAGCCAAACTATGAAAAAAAGTGTGACTTATATTCCGGAAAATACGGTATTTAAAAAAACATTAAAAACAATCTTATAGACCCCAAACCTTTTAATGTCAATGTATGTCAAAGATGTTTTATTCTTTTACCAAAAAAAAAAAAAAAAAAAAACCTCTTACCTTTTGCATTATGCTGCTTCATTTCTTGCCACAGTCACCCCTGTAGAACTGGCTCAGTGGATTTGAATCACTCTTTCATCCGTGCATTTGCAGAGAATTGTGCTATTACTTTTCACCTGCCTGATTGGTACATGGGCAGAAATACCCTAGATTTCAGACACTGGAGAACTGGACCACATCCAGACACCTGAACTCCACTGAGCCAAAAAGTATCGACCTAGCAACCACTCAGTCAGCACCTTAGTAACCACATTGCAATGCTTTTGTCATGGACAAGCACCAGTTTCTATAAAAAAATAATTAAAAAAGGTCATAATTGGCTGTTAATTTTCCCTGTATGGGAATAAAATGTTTTCTCTTGTCTGTTCTGTGTGTTGGATTAACCAAATGTTCAATATGGCGCTCCAGAGCTCTGGCCAGACGCCGAACAGACCAAATCACAGTGAGTCAGAGCCTCTGTCATTCTCTGAAACCTGGCAGAGCCACAGTAACATGGCCATTTCAATTCCAACTGCTTTGAATTTAAAAAAGATGTTTGTTCAGAAACAAATTAAACATACTGAAGAACATATAAAACAGAATATCATGTAATAATAACATAAAAAATACAGAATATCAAGTCGATGCAAAGGCTTTCAGGAGAGTTCTAGTCTTCAAAACTAGTCTTCAAATCTGATGGGTTGAAGACATCCTTTGATTTCTCCAAACTCTGTTCACTTCAAACCAGGATATGTCCTTGTATGCTGACTCATGACTGAATGATTTTGGTTTCATGAAGCTCAAGTTTTTTTTTTTTTTTACTTTTGTCTTTTGTCAGAGGTGTTGATTAAATTATGGAGTTGTTGTTGTTGTTTTCTTCTTCTTTTTTGTTTTTTGGTAGAAGCTTTATTTTTTACATTTAGCAGATCTCTGTGCGTCCCTCGCTAAAGGCAAGCTTAAATTCTGACCACAGTTTGCCACATCTGGCATACAATACTGGTCAGTGTTAGGAAAAGTTACTTTTAAAAATAATGCGTTACAATATTGCATTGCTCCCTAAAAAACTTTTTATGGAAAATAATGCATTATATTATTTTTGCATGAGTTGTGCTCATTTGGGCTGGGCCTAGGTTAATATAAAAATGCATGTAAGATGAGTGCATGTTCACATTTAGCCTAGAACTACAGCAAGAGTGCCTCTGCATTTACTCCCGATTTCTCTCAATATGGGGACTGGAGAGCTGTTAGTAAATGCATGGGAAAAATAACAAAGAAACTTTTAAGTTAATTAAAAATAATTTGTTACTAAATAAGTTACTTGAAAAAAGTCATTTTATTACATAACACCCATTACTTGTAATGCATAACTACTGATGTAAACATATTGCATTTTATTTGTACAATAAAAAAAATAATGGCAACATAAAAATGTGGAGATAAGGTTAGAAAGCATGAAGCTCACGTTGTCAGAATGTCAGTCTGTCAGTCAAATCTAAAGAAAGATGCAGCCCACAGCAGCGTGTTACGGCAAATACAAATAAACAGGAAATGAATAAGTGATCGTTACAAAAGTATGCATCAAAATCAAATTCTGAACACAGATGCTAAAACGTGTGTGTGTGAGGCATTAGAACAGATCTCGCTGGTTCTCACGTTACACATATTTTTTCTAATTTTGGTTTTAATAGTGGCTGATAGCACGTTTGCGCAGTTCTTTTTCTTTTAATGGCGTTTGACAAATCTACTGGAAAGTTAATACTGCTACCTACTGCATGTCACCGGCATGATAGCTGACATTAAATAAAGAGAGCCCTAGAAATGTATTTGTGTGGTGACAAAGCTGAACCAGGGGATTGGATAATACATAATTCATGTAGTTTATAATCAAAGAGAATAGCCCAGTCAGCACAAACTAGATTGCTAAATCCCTTACAACATGCAGATGACATACACCTATTTCTATTTGTCATTCAAAATATATATATATATATATATATATATATATATATATATATATATATATATATATCATTTGAATAGCTGTTGCAGTCACTTTCCTTATCTGTGTAAAACACTTTTTTTTTCTTTGCAAATACCACTTTAATCCATTATTAAAAATTGCATTTGCGTTTAACAATATTAGTAACATTGTCACTGGAAACAGCAATGCAGGCTGTCTTTAATGCCGACTCTTTCTGCTTATCTAATATGATTCACCTTTGAATTCCCTTTTCATGTAATGTTTCCATAATTCTGTCAGGCCCTGGATTTATAGAAGCTTTCATTGCTTTTTGATATGGAATGTGTAAGTCTGGAGAGTCTCTTAAATATAGATGAGCGTTTTATTCCTCAATTTGTGCTTGAAAGTTGCCCGTAGAGAGTGAGGCTTCTGGTGTGTCTGCTCTTGTGATAGGAAACTAGGAAATTGGAAAACTGCAAATAAGATGTAAAATTTATAGAGGTTGGTTTTGGAAGATGTCTGCTTTTAAATTGTATCTCTTTCTCGGGTGTCTCTCCTTCTACTCTCATCTCTGCCTCAATAACCCACCTTGGAAACTCTTTGAACACTGCTTATTTTTAAACATTACTTACATGTTTTAGCCCTTGTACATTAAACCCGAAATTTTAAGTGTAAATGGTTTATTGAATATCATAGATGTTTTTAAATCTAATTTTCACAGGACTAAGTGCAATCATTTCCATAGGAGACAACACAGTTGTGAATTTAGTGTGAGGGCGAAAGATTCCCCCACACAGATTTCACAACGAGTTTGGCTTGGTTTTGATCTTCAAGTAAGCATTCACTGGTAGTGATGAAATAATCCAGCTCCTAGACACCCTTGTCACTTTTAATGTTGGAACACTGTAGCGTCATAAAACGTGCATGCACATAAACACATCAATAGCAGGACTTCATTTATTTATTTGTAGAAATACAGTCTGTGGTGCATCAAACCAGACACTCGTTCCAATGCAGAAGTGACCCGAAAGGAGCTTCCTAAAGAGATACGAGTGTTGTCATGGTGTAATACATGAGTCTTCTGTCTACATGAGGATGAATGGTTTAGGAACAGGCCCCTTGGGAGCGGGAAGCAGAGCTTCAGGGCCGTTTTGTCCACGGAGAGCTGCAGTGGATTGCGTTTAACTCGTCTGGAGATGTCTTCTATAGATTGCTTCAAATCCATTTTGTTAGGCGAGTCACAGCCTTTTCTGAGGTGTTAAGTGAGGAGGTGAAGCTTTGATTCGGTCGTAGTGACGTGGATCGGCGGTCCCATCGGAGCGCTGCCATACAGCGGGATGTGGAGATGTTACCATGGAGACGCCGCTGCGGTCGTGATGGAGAGAGAGTAAGGTGGATTATTTCCAGAGCTCCTCACAGCCGCTCTGATGCACATATACACACCGCGTCTGTTCCTTCAGCACGTTCCCTCATCACTCCTAACGGGAACAAATCAAGATTAAACACAATTTGATCTGATCTGATCTTTTCAAATAAGAGGTTTTTGTGCAGTGTAGACATACTCTAGTGTTTAAACAACCCAGTCCACCCAGAGACCTGCTCACGAGAGACAGCTTGACATTTGAGTTTGATGGAGAGAAATACGGGGAAATCAGTTATGAGTGTCTGGGAAGAGTCGGGTCAAGTGGGAATACAGCAAATTGTATTCCAAATTGTGAAATTGTCATTGGTCAAAAGATGTCTATTCCAGAGTCTGTTGATCCAGAAGTTCTCATCTAATTGGACATCACCTTTTCCACATCCTTTTCATTGATGTGCATCCTGATTGAAATCAGTGAATTTGCAGCATAAACTCCAGATTAAGTTTCTTAAGGCGTCGTCTTAGAAGTGGGATCATTCTAAAATGTCTGTCTATCCTGATGGTGAAAGATGTTCTGCAAAATGACAGTCTCAGCCAGGCATTTCGCACTGTGTAATTCTTGGGCTTATCATAATAGGCATGTCCACTTTTTTCATTACAACTTGAAGGCAGTTCAGCACACTAAATGAAGTACTCTGTTACATTCATTTGCACACTTTTTACATTTTGAAATGACAGAGAGAATACTAATAGAATAAAATAAAATAAAATAAAAAACCAGACACATAAGTACAGTTAATAATGCTTGAGGGTAGAGGTCGACAGATATGGGTTTTTCTCTGGCTGATGCCGCTGCCGATACTTAGAAATCAGGGCAGCCGATGGCCGATATGATGCCATATTTTCTTTTTCTTATTTTCCCCTTAATCTCATAGAAGAGAGTTTGAGTATATGTTTATAGCAGTTCATAAGATAGCAATAATAGCTTAATTCATAGTAATAATAATACATGGCTTATGGCACCTTCAGTGTCTCGATCAAATTTGAGATGAGGGCCCACTGGTTTGCAGTTGGGGTTGTAAACTTTCCATGTTCTCCAGCATAAATGTTCAGAGCACGCTTCTGCTCCAGCATCCTCTGCAACATGTGTAACGTGGAGTTCCAACAGGTGGGAACAACCTGAATTATGCTGTGCCGGGGGAGGTCAAGTTCTTCTTGAATGTCACTCAGACGCTGTTTTGTGAGCACAGAGTGGCTGAAGTGTGTAGCACATGTCTTTAACTTGGCGATAATGTCCCCCACTGCTCTCTGACTGCTGATGCCCTCATTTACCACAAGTTGTAATGTGTGTGCACTGCAGCTGAGAGCTGGTATTTCTGCCAATCTGAGGCCTTTAATCATATTAGCACCACTGTCTCGGAGCACCAGCACAACTCTGTCGGGAGTGATGTCCCAATGTTTCAGCATGCTCAGGAACATCTTGCTGATGTATTCTCCAGTGTGGGAGCCAGACATGGCCTTAACATTTAGTACCACTTGTTTTCTTTCCCAGTCACTATTAATGAAATGGCATGTAAGACTCATCAATCACTCCGTCTCCCCAGACCAACAGTCTGTCGTGAACGCCAAATGAGGGCCAGCATTCTCTGAGGTGATCAGTGTTTTGATTTTCCTCTCCACACCTTTCATTATGTTTTCCAGCATGTCTGTGCGGTAATATTTTTCAGTCTTGAGACTATACCGGGGTTCCAGTTTTGCAATTAAACGCCGAAAGCCAACATCCGAGACCACTGTAAATGGCTGGTTGTCTGTAGCAATCATTTCAAGTATTTGTGTATCAATCTTTTTTGACCTCGGGTCAGAATTTTGCCATTTTCTTTGCGATTCGAACATTTGTGCTACAGTAGGCTGACTGAGATTGGCGGAAGCAGCAGCCGCTGCATCTTTTTCTTTTACTGCCTCTTTGTAATCCTGGATGTGGTTTGCCTTCAGGTGATTCCACATGTTTGTAGTATTTTTACTTTTGCCTTTCTCAGCCCCCATGCTTACCAACTTGCTGCATATATTGCATTTGGCCTTCCCTGGTGTTGGCTGGGTGAAGCGCTGCCATAAGGGGGTGGTTTTCTTTTCAGCCATCAGACTGTAATGACTAAAACAGGGGAAAAATACAAGGTTATGTTAGTATTTTTTGTATAGTATCTTGATGTCATCAATAGGGCTGTCGCGGTTAAGAAATTTCCCCTGCGGTTATTATAGGTGCCTCAATAGCGCGATATGCGGTATTACCGCCGTTTTTTTTTTTTACATAATTTATCCTGATTTTGCTGCATACAAAGCTCTATCGTTGAGTTATGTAGCATATATTGTTGCTTTTTTAACTGACAGAGAGACGTTTTAAAACATTTTTGTTTATTGTTAAATGCCAAACAGCAACAAGAACATGCGTTTTCCAATACATTTTTTTAAGAAATCAAAGAGTTTTAACATGTATTAAATGTATTTGCGCGTGACTTTGGACAGCAGCGGAAATCTAGACTGATTATCGCGTCACCACTGGCCCACCAGGACAGTGGATTCGCGCTGGAGTCGATGCACTCCTCATGCAGATAGCGTGTGTGAGCTCGTTATCTGCTGACGCTCTCTTGGATATGGGCACTGACGCTGAGGTTGTCCGTGACTTCAGCAGGTATGCCTGTTACTTTCACGGCTGTATTTTACAGATTTCGCAAAGGCTTCAGCTACTCTTAACTGTCGGCCGTTCTCAGCTGTTCTTTTTGATGTTGCTCCGCGATCTGATGCTTGAGGGGGCAGCTGCGCTGGATGACAGGGGACACTCTAAAACGCTTAACATGGCTTAATGTACTAAGACAGTGATATTAACAGACCAAACTCACTAAAAATCATACTAATAAAGTATACTATCTAAAAAAAAAAACAGATGAGCCCTGAATATGAATGCAACTCGTTTAATAACACGTTAAGCATTTTCCTCCCAAAGAAAAACCGTTATAATAAAAACGCTTAATGTACAAAGACAGTGATTTTTAAAAACCAAACTCACTAAACATTATACTAATAAAGTAGTATACGATGTATAAAAAAAAAAAGAAAAACCTGTTGATCCCTGAATATGAATGCAAGTCGTTTAATAGCACGTTAAGCCTTATGATGGTTTTCTATGAGAGGAAAAGGCTTAACGTGTTATTAAACGCGTTGAATTCATATTCAGGGATCATCTGATTTTTTTGTAGATAATATACTTTATTAGTATGATGTTTAGTGAGTTTGGTCTGTTAATATCACTGTATTGGTACATTAAACCACGTTAAGCGTTTTTCACGTTAAGCGTTTTAGAATGTCCCGATGACCTCAAATTAGATGTATTGCCGCGTCACAGGAACCTTTTTGCAGCAAATTTTGCATATCGGCTCATGTATATTCGCTGGCTCGCCCTTTTCATTGGGTTGAAAGCCAAAATGTTCCCAAACTGGCGACGTGACATTAGGTTTTGGGACGAGATCGAGCGCCTCCCATCGTTTCAGTCGGCCTATTCAAAACAAACGAAGCACCATAAAGCTACAACGGCTCGCGAGAAAATTACAGTCGTGACCATATTGTATCATTAATTTATGTAACATTGAATGCACAGTGACAAATTGAGAAAAAAAAACAAGGCGGCCACAGCCTCATAAAAAAAAAAAAAAACTGAACACTGCGTTTGCTGCGGTTTCTGCGGTTGCTATCTTTCCTCTGCGGTTTGCTTGTCAATAGCGCGGTATTACAATATTGCGGTTATCGCGACAGCCCTAGTCATCAAGTCATTTTATAGATAGGTATAGATATAAAATCTAAAAAATGTTTCATAATTCAGCTAATAATTCAGTGCATTGTAAGTAATACAAGGCTAAAAACATTTCTATCCTCTTCCCAAAAACTTTCCTGAAACATGTTTTTATGGTTTGTTTGTTTTGTTTGACGGACAAAGCTAAATGGACATAACCTAATTGTCGCAAAAAAGGGGAAAAAAAACCTTTAGGCCATATGGTCAAAATTGAATTATTTAATAATATAGAAGTAGTAATAACGTATTTCACTAGTAAATTGTACATGTTTCCATTGTTCGATCGAGCCCGCGCCTCTCTCTCTCACACACACACACACACACACACACAAATTGAAATTTTTCTCTGTAGGACTAGGAAGTGCATTACTTCTCCAGTAGGCAAGACTGTTATCACTTCTGGGGATGGGGACTTCAGACAGATAACCATCTAGCTGTTGAGCAGTTGAGCTTGTCATCTGCCTGACATTTGAGAAATATTTGAGAGAGTGTATTTAAATAGGGACAGGGCATAAATAAATATTTTTATCAAATTAAAGCAGAAATCTAGCAGAAAATCGGCTACAATCTGATATTATGCATGTGTGTGTGTGTGTGTGTGTATATATATATATATATATATATATATATATATATATATATATATAATATGTCACATATATAGTAGCCTAAGAACACATCAGACAACGAGGGTGCATGCCCCTCATCTGGTGCAGAGACGAGTCTTTTTTTCTGAGCTCTGATCTGTCTCCTGCGCTTGGCGCTTCTCCGCATCCAGCACGGCCTGGATCATTTCTTGTGCGCGCTGCCTTATTTCCGCATCCAAGTAATGGTCTTTATAACGCGGATCAAGCACATTCGCGATGAAGTGCAGAGGATCCGAAAAGATCTCAGTGAGACGTGTGCTAACAGACTCTATAAAACTGTACTTTTCTTTGTTTTCACTTCGTGGTCCGTCTTAATCTCTTTGTTAGGAGACGCTTTAGTGCTGCGAATAAAGGAATAAGAAGAGAGAGAATGTTCTCACTGGTGTGAAGTGAATGTTGCGGGGAGCTCGTGGTCTGCGCTATGCAGGTGCACGTGCAGGTTGCGGTTTCTGTTTGCATCATCACAACATTTCGGCCGTGTTGTTTCGGTGATAAAAGTCTATCAGCCGAAAACCGAAAATGCTATTTTCGGCCGAAAATTTTCGGTGGCCGAATATCCGGTTCATCTCTACACACAAATAATATAAGTAAACACTCTGCAACTTCTCGATCGCTCCCGCGCCTCTCCCTCTCCCTCTCTCTCTCACACACACAAATATAAGTAAACACTCTGCGACTTCTCGATCGTTCAATATGTATACATGTCCCGCTCCACCCCTAGTCTACAGTGAAATACACAGTCACACAACATTACACTGTTTGGCCAGCATTTTAACTGTATTTAATCCTATGCTAAAGTTATGCTAAAGTTAGCTGCTGACTAGTGTCACATGCAGCGATGCGATGTTTCTGTTATTCTAACGTCCGTTTTCAGAGCATCCAAGAGAAACAAAGGCATAACAGTAGCACCAAAATGAAGCACAGAAATCCGTGTTGATATTCGGTCCGGTAGATAACGGTCGTTAAGGCACCAGTGCCGCAACGACAACGCTAGCAAAGCAAAGCCAGTCCTTCACTAGCTTATAGTGCATTGGTCTCTTTTTTTATTACTTATTTCTCTGCATTGAGTGACAACAGACACAAACAGAAAAAATAAAAGTCTCAAATTCACTGTCTGTAATTGCAAAATTCTTGCTTAATTATTGTGACATGATAGCAACCCTTCTGCTGTGATAATGCAACCTCAACTACGCTATCAATATCCAAAGTAGCCGAACGTCATGTCATGTTTTTTCTCAAAGTTGGCAGTAACATATCAAAAGTTTTTAATTAAATATAAAGGAGTTATAAGAATTTAATCCTTACCGTTTTCCTTAGGCACTGGAAGCTGAAGGTCTGCGGTCTGCTCACTCTGCTGGAAAATGACTCTAGGGGCAGCGTGCGTCATACACATGTGCGCCTGCATAATATTCGGCTTGATATAGGTGGATATTGGCCGATGCCGATTATGTTAAAAAATGCAAAAAATCGTCCGATTAATCGTCCTATTCTGTATATATAGTACAGACCAAAAGTTTGGACACACCTTCTCATTCAAAGAGTTTTCTTTATTTTCATGACTATGAACATGACTATGAACAGTACTGTGTATATATATATATATATATATATATATAAAATTATTATTTTTCTTTTTTTACAATTGTTTTGATCATGCAAATAGTGTTGTCACGGTACCAAAATTTCAGTATTCGGTACCGATACCAGTGAAAATCCACGGTTCTTGTTACCAATTTCGGTACCAAAGCAAAACACAAAAATATGCTAATTAAAAAAAAATAACTTTTTAGCACTAAAAATAAAACCAATGCCATTCTTTATACTTATTTTCAATTGTGTAAAAGTTTTTCTACAAGTTATATAATTATGAAAAACAGTAAACAAGTTTCACCCAAATTTAATTTGTCTTTTAATTTATGAAATTTAAACACATTTTATTTTTGGTAAATAAAGGGGATTTGCTATTAAAATTAAAACATGGAAGAAATATTGTGATTTATTTCTTTAAAAAATAAAGTTTTATACATTTTTTCAACAGTAGTAGCAGTATCACATACATTTTACTAAATAATAGTAATATTTCTAGCACAATGCCTTCATGTAAAAATTAACTTTTAGGCCTAATGAATGCATATTTGTCATTTTAACTGAACTTAAGACTGGTGGTGATGCTTAAGATATTTTTGGTCATTGAGGGTTTCTGTAAAAAAATAGTAATGGATCATATTAATTATTATTAAAAGATAATACTACTACTAATTCTAAATGCACTATGAATTGATGAGCTGCTGGGTTCATGAATATTAATCACGTTGTCTGCGTTCGGTCAAAATGATTTGCTGAAATCAAAACAGGGACGGTAAGAGATCAGCGCCAGCCAATGAAATTGCCATTTGTGCATTAGCTCCGCCCACTACCGGAGAAACCGGTATGTCTTCTGCTTGTTCGAAAATGAATATGAATAATTCTAAATGAACTCCATTATTTTGACAGGAGAAGACAACAAAGAATAGTTTACATATAGCGTGTCGATTCAGCGTGGTAAGACTCTCGCTTTCTCTCTCTTTGCATGTGTGAGAAACAGCGCTATCAGTAAAGCGACGGTGAGTCGTGCTCCTTCACAAAGAGTTTACAGAGCATCAAATACAGGTGCGCTGTGCGTCCATTGAGATGAACTGAAAAGTTCAGATCGCTTGATGGAGAGAGAACTCTGAAGCTCAGATGATGAAATTAATGCAAGTGTCATGCGCTCTATGTAGTAAACAAACCCGCACGTCTCTGTCATTCATTAATTCACACAGAGACGCGCTGAACACGGATTCATATTTCAAACAACTTTTGCGGCTTAACATTTACAGATACTGGTCCATATGGAGATTTGATTTGATTAATTTATGCTAACTTTGACAAATTCCATGACTGTCCATATTAAAATGTAAGTTTCATTTTCATGACTGGATTTTGAAATTCCATCCTCGTTTTCTGCTTCGCGGAAATCATAGCGCTGAACCCTTTCTTTTATTGTCTATGGCTGAACCGGGTTTGAACGGGACCTCGGTACTACCGGTACTTAAAGAAACCTGGTACCGTCACATTTACATTTTTTCTTGGTACCGAAGTACCGTGTCTTTTGACAACACTACATGCAAAATGTTTGTTACTATAGAAAACAGCAGTTAAAAATTCTATTTTTGACAATGTTTCGGGAATTCAGCTCCTTGGACAAATAAAATGTCTCCGTGGGTGACAGTAATAGGTTCTAAAAGACCAATGAATTGTCATTTGTTACTTGTCTCTGTTGTGGCTGATTAAGATCTCATGCCTGTTTAGAACATGATGAAGGCTGAAAAAACCCCATCTCATTCTGAAATGTATCATCTCAACCACATTTACACATCAGGACTTGCTCAGCATGAAGTGACATGATTTATAACACTGTAAACTACACACAGAGCTTTGCCAGTTATCATGAAGATCATTCACATGTGCACATCTTAAAGATTAAGTATTAGTATTTCAATTTTGTTCGAGCAAAACAGTACAACAAAACACCTTTAAAGAGAAATTGTCAAATATATGAATGAGTGCTGTCAAACGATTAATCGTGATTAATCAGATCCAAAATAAGAGTTTTTGTTTACACAATATATACGTGTGTGTACTGTGTATATTTATTATGTAGCCTATATATAAAGACACAGACATACAGCATATATTTTGAAAATATTTACATGTATAGATTTATATTCATATAAACTATTTATTTTATAAATATATTGAATATATAAATGTAACATTTTTCTTAAATATATACATGCATGTGTGTATTTATATACATAATAAATATACACAGTACACACACATATATTTTGTAAACCAAAACTTTTATTTTGGATGCGATTAATCTCAGTTAATCATTTGACAGCACTAATATTAATATAGACAAGTAATTATTCAAACACAAAGTCTGAATGACATGCCAAGGTAAAATCACAAGCAATTTGCATAACAAAGTTACAATACATCTTGTTATCTTCCAGCATTGCAAATGACAACTGGAAAAGACAAACTGGAGATTTATTTGAGGTGTGGATCTAGTCATGTTGAATCTGAGATGTGTGTGTGTGTGTGTGTGTGTGAATTGTGGCTGTGTGGTTTGTTTTGCAGGGTCAGCCTGTGGGTCAGTGTGACTTCAACAGACGCCTGCTGTGTATCGAGAAGGAGATCATCTCCCCACGATTCGAGAAAATGAGGCTGGGCCAGATTGATAAATCCAAGGAGCCCTTCAGCGTCAGAAACAAGCCTTTCTTCGACATCCACGCTGCACGCAAGGTATTTATCTGTAAATGTCTATGGCTGTGTGTTGTGAAAGGACATGTAAATGTCACTTAAAGGCCAGGTAAATGACTTGAAAACATATCATTTGCAATGTTTATTCACTTTAGTAACCTCTTTAAACTAGCAACTACTAGTAATCCTATCTACGCATCTCCTGCAGTTCTCCACTACTACAGTCACTTTGTAAAACTGTATTCTCTGTGAAGCTGCTTTTAATCCATTTATGAGGTAGAACGCACAGTACCAGTGCAAAGGTGTTGTTCAATGAAAGCGTCCTTCTGATGCTCTTTCAGAAGTTATCTGAAACTTTGAAGGTTGCATCTCAGGAAACACAAAAGAATCAAATGAATCAAGCTTCTGTAAAACATGAAAACACTTGTCTGGTTAATCAACAGGCTCCATGTTTAAATGCAAGATGCTTCTGATGTTTGTGAGCAGCTCTGGAACGAGGGCTACTCCGTGATCACAGTCTATATCCAATGTGCTGGTGATGATAATTACACCAAGCATTAGTCTGTGTAGTTATTTCACCACATATAGACAGTTCAAGGTTCCAGGCAATTGACAAATATATACTAGATATTGACTATTTATTCTACAGTGCATCCATTTCTGTTCATTAAAATGGACAGCCTTGTATTTGGATTGACAGTTCTTGGTCTGGTTCTGTATGTAGTCTCTAAGGAGTCTAGTTTTGTTGACAGACTTAGGGGATCAGTTATTGATCTGGGTCTGGTCTTGACTTCAGCTCTAATTGGTGTAACTGTGGCTTCAAAAACTATTGAACATTTCTAGCCTCATTTCCCAGGAGAAAAGATTCAGCTCATTTGACACACACTCGTCTTTCCCCGATACTAGGGCTCATTGCTAATGGGCGATAAATAGTTATTGATATTTGTTGAAAAAATAAATCCGTACCATCAATAATAAAGTTTTGAGTAACTGTTAATATTTACATCAATCTGCCCAGTACTTTTTTAAAATCCCCAATAATAATGATCACTTTCTCAGATCAGGCTGTTCTGAGATTCTTGGCATAGTGACGTAGTTCTGCACAGGCCCCTCCCACAACTACTGACTGACACAAACCTGCCCTGAGTGAACTGTCATCACGCTGCCATTGTTTCACCACCAGAGCAGGGACATAGACAAGAATGTCTCCTAAGTTATTAAGGGGTTTTGATGTTGGATGTAATAATGAACGTAGCAGTCATTATTTACTCCCTGCATCTGAGCCACTGAAGACACAGTGGATTACTTTTGTTTCTGATCTACACAAATGCATGTATGAAGATGAACTATACAGAATCACATCATCTAAATAACCCTCACAGCCAGAGAATCCAGACAGTACCTTATTTATAAGTCGTTTAAAGATAGACAGAGCATTTAGAACCCCAAAACGCATAACCCGGTATTGGAGGAAGTCATTAGGGGTCACAAATGCAGAGAGTTCTCTTGCTCTAGCAGTCAATGGAACCTGCCAATTTTCTTCTAAAAGATCAAACTTGCTTACAAAAGTTGCAGACCCCATTCTATCCACACAGTAATCTATGTGGGGCAAAGGGTAGCAATCAGGTTTAATGACAGAATTTAGCTTGTCAGTTTAAAATCGGTATATCTATCTAATAATCTATCTGGTTTATTTACAAGTAGGCATGGTGAATTTCAAGCCCTAAAACTGTGTTCAGCCAAGTGATTATCTAACAAGTACCTCACTTCTATTTTCAACAATTCATGTTTCATTGGTTTTACTCTATATGGATGTTGTTTAAACGGCAACGCAGTACCCACATCAGTGTCATGCTCAATTAGGTAGTACAACCAGGTATATGAGTAAACAAGTTAGGGAAAGACTTAACTAACTGAAGAACATAATTTTTCTCCGATTGAGAAAGATGTGGTAAATACTGAGCCAATTTAACATACATTACAGAGTAATTCCTTCGATGACCACATGAGAAGGATAATGAACACAGTCATCCTATACGAAATTCAAGACGAGAATCCTCATCCTCACTCTAGTGTGCAGAGTTATTCAACACAGGGGTTATCAATGCTACCGATGATGCTGAAGGAAAATAAGGCTCGAGGAGGTTTATGTGACAAACCTGGACACCTTACTTTATTAAACAAATGCTCCATTTTGTTTTGGGCTTTCCCCAGTTTCCTCTGGGCAATTGCACGAGCCTCACACAACCGATATCGAAAACCACGAACATAGCCCAAAACATTCAAAGATTCAGGAGGAACCCAATTATCAGCAATAACAGGAATAGGCCCTCGAACTTCATGTCCCAATACCAACTCATTTGGACTCTATACAAGACTTTCCTGAACAACCTCTTGAACTCCTACAAGCAACCAAGGCAACCCCCGTTCCCAATCAGAACCATGTTCCACACAATATGATCGCAACATGGACTTCAAGGTCTGATGAAATCTTTCAAGGGCCCCTTGACTTTGAGGGTGATATGCACTAGAAATGTTATGACTGATTTTTAATTGTCGTAAAAGCCTTAGCAAGTTGACGACTCATAAAATTAGAGCCTTGATCACTCTGGATAACTCTAGGAATGCCAAATATTGACATAATCAGTTAAAGAATAGATTTGAGAATAGATTTGGTAGTAATATATCTTACAGGATATGCAGCTGGATATCGAGTGAATAAGCACATAATGGTCAATAAATACATATGACCTGTCTTTAATCTGTGTAGAGGACCCACAAAATCAACCAGCAAATACTAAAAAGGTTAGCTCATAGCTGGAATAGTTTGAAGAGGAGCCACAGGAATTTTCTGGTTTGACTTACCAGTCAATTGGCACACATGACGAGTTTTAATAAACTTTGAAATGCCTCTTTTTAATCCAGGCCAATAGAATTTTTGTTGCAATCGATCGTAAATTTTCCTCACTCTAACCTAATCACAGAAAACCTAAATTTAAGAGGAACAACCACTTGAACGTAGTCTTTAATGATGGGCTCAGATTTACTAATCCAGCGCCGAAGTTACAATCGAGGGATTTGAAAAAATGTACAAAAGGGTAACTTGGTCTCATGATCCTCACTACATATCATTGGCAACAAAGGTTTTAGTGTTTCACCAACTGACTGTTCTTGAACCAAATTCTCTCGAACTTTGGGGGACAACTCCGTTTTCTCCTGCAAAAGAGACTCCTCCACAAACACATCAGAAACAGACTCATCCTTAATTTTACCATTCTTCTTACTCAAAATACTCTCATCTCCATTATTCTCATTGTCAGGGTGAGAAGAAATCTCCCCTACACATGTACCTGCTCTAAGTAGTTTTCCTCTGGCTTGGGTGACAGCACAGGATGGAAACACGAGGCAAATTTTGACCGTATTCATCAGGGATATCAGCACACACAAGTGTATAAACTATCACTGTTGATGTCACAGGTTTTTGTGTTTCCCAGACATTACCTTGAGCAAGATCATTGCCCAAAATAAAAGTCACACCTGGTACAGGAAGAGAAGATTGAACCCCTACAATCGCCTCTCCATCTACAAGTTCAGATGTAAGATGTATTTTATGCAAAGGAACTTTTGAAAAGGTAGTTTATATACCCCTAATCAATACTTGCTTTACCGTCGCAGTTTGACCTGATAGTGGAAGTACTCCCTCTAACAGAAAAGACTGGGCCGCTCCAGTATCTCTGATGAAGTGTTCGGACAGTTGAAACGGTGCCCAGTGTCATTGTTGGAAATGTCCACCGATTTTGACCAGACCTCTTATTCTGATCACCTGACACTTTACTATGAAAAGAAACTCTGAGTCAAAACAAATTCATCAGCCAATACAGCCACATTGGCTAAGGTAAGGGCCTTTTGTTCATTTAGATAAGTAGACATTGATGCTGGTACACAGTTTTTAAATTCTTCAGCAAGAATCAGTTCTCTTAAATGGTTCAAAGTTCCTGCTTTTTGAGACTGACACCATCTTGTAAACAATTTCTTTTTCGCAAGTAAACTCCACATAAGTTTGTTTCTCAAGTTTTTTTTTATAACCCTGAAATCGTTGGCAATAAGCCTCTGGGCAGTAATCATATGCTTTCAAGATGGCTGCTTTTACCTTTCTAAAATCTACACTCTCGTCTTCTGGAAAAAACACAAACACCACCTGAGCTGTCCCTACCAGAACACACTGCAAATGTGAAGACCAGACTTTAAAGAAGAAGCAACTCTTTCAAAAATGGCAAAATAATTATCTACATCGTGCTCACAAAATGGAGGGACCATCTTAATATTTCGACCTACATCAAAAGATTGCATTACCTGAACAAATATAGAAGCTTCAACTTTCTTAGCTTCTAGTTCAAGTTCCAGTTTCCTAATTTCATATTCCCTCTTCTCACGTTCACTCACATGCAAGAGACAATTCACTAGCACTACTAGTTCCTCTTTCAATCACACAAATTTCCTTTGTTTTGGCTTTTAACGGCTCTCAACATATCCTCCTTGCATTTTTTATAATTACTAATTAAAGTAATAGAATACTTCTATTAATAGAATAAGTTCTAAGACTGGTTCTTTAGTGCACCTTTCTATGAAAATCTCAGAAAGTTCAATATTATACTCCCCAATAGAAGTAATTTTTAACTAGCAACTACTCAACACAGTGATAGTTAAAAAGCCCACCACCTTTTATCTCCAGGCTTGAATTACTAAGTACCTCCCTAACTGATATACCATTAACACAGCTTCGATCAACACACTACAGCAGTAAAACTAAAAAAATCAACAAGGTAGACTACCGTTTTATCGTGCCTCTGATATACAGGTGCTTCTCAATAAATTAGAATGTCATGGAAAAGTTAATTTATTTCAGTAATTCAACTCAAATTGTGAAACTTGTGTATTAAATAAAATCAGTGCACACGGACTGAAGTAGTTTCAGTTTTTGTTTCTTTTAATTGTGATGATTTTGACTCCCAATTCACAATTTCAACAAATTAGAATATGGTGACATGCCAATCAGCTAATCAACTCAAAACACCTACAAGGGTTTCCTGAGCCTTCAAAATGGTCTCTCAGTTTGGTTCTCTAGGCTACACAATCATGGGGAAGACTGCTGATCTGACAGTTGTCCAATAGACAATCATTGACACCCTACACAAGGAGGGTAAGCCACAAACATTCATTGCCAAAGAAGCTGGCTGTTCACAGAGTGCTGTATCCAAGCATGTTAACAGAAAGTTGAGTGGAGGGAAAAAGTGTGGAAGAAAAAGATGCACAATCAACTGAGAGAACCTCCGCCTTAAGAGGATTGTCAAGAAAAATGGATTCAAGAATTTGAGTGAACTTCACAAGGAATGAACTGATGCTGGGGTCAAGGCATCAAGAGCCACCACACACACAACTCAGTTGTTGTATTCCTCTTGTTAAGCCACTCCTGAACCACAGAAAATGTCAGAGGCGTCTTACCTGGGCTAAGGATAAGAACTGGACTGTTGCCTAGTGGTCCAAAGTCTTCTTTTCAGATGAAAGCAAGTTTTGTATTTCATTTGGAAACCAAGGTCCTAGAGTCTGGAGGAAGGTTGGAGAAGATCATAGCCCAAGTCCAGTGTTAGGTTTCCACAGTCTGTGATGATTTGGGTTGCAGTGTCATCTGCTGGTGTTGGTCCATTGTGTTTTTTGAAAACCAAATTCACTGCTCTCGTTTACCAATAAATTTCTGAGCACTTAATGCTTCCTTCTGCTGACCAGCTTTTGGAAGATGCTGATTTCTATTTCCAGCAGGATTTGGCACCTGTCTGTGTTCCGATTGACATGGTCCCTACACATTGTTCATTGCTCCCTACTCCCTGAGCCGGGAAAATCTGTTGAAGTTTACTTCACTTCAGAACATTCATTCACGGATTTGCGCTGCGCAACGTCTTCACACACAGAGAAGTGTGACATCATATACCTCTGTAAATAAATAAAATTTAAATTCACGTCTCGCACACTTCAATTAGAAGTTTTCAAATTCACTTTGAATGGAACATAGACGTTCGCTTGGAACTGGAATCATGGTGGGATATCCTGTGATGTCCACTTCACAGGACATTTATGTTCGAATAGAACAAATGTCTGAAGCGATAAGAGAAACATACAAAATGTGAAACACAGGGGGGCAAGGACTGGAATTGAGATACGCTGCTCTAACTAAGCACAAGCCATTCATATGGAACAAGCCATTCATATGGAAATCCAGAATAGATAGAAAAAAACTCCCCAATCAACCTCAAAAATCCTAGACGAGAACCCCAATTTTATGTTATAGCTGGCTCGTTAACTGCAACATAAAAAAGACCAAACCCAATATTTCAACAATAAGCCAATTTATTATCAAAATATATAAATCAAATAATTAAACAAACCTCTATGGGAAAACATGCGTGTGTGGGTATTAATTAAAAAAAAAAACGTAAGGGGGAAAACTCCAAATGCAATAGAAAAAAAAAAGCCAGGACCTCTCCACACAAAACACACGGATCATTTTGTAGTCTTTCTGTTCAAAAAGGCTGATTAGGAATTAATTTCACCAGCCAGCACCTGCAATACACAGCAGAGCCAGGAAGAGGCAGCAGGCAGGCGTAACAATTAAAGGGTTAGTTCACCCAAATAGCAAAATTATGTAATTAATAACACCCTCAGGTTGTTCCAACCCCGTGAGACCTCCGTTTATCTTTGGAACACAGTTTAAGATATTTTAGATTTAGTCCGAGAGCTCTCAGTTCCTCCATTGAAGCTGTGTGTACAGTATACTGTCCATGTTCAGAAAGGTAAGAAAAACATCATCAAAGTAGTCCATGTGACATCAGGGGGTCAGTTAGAATTTTTTGAAGCATCGAAAATACATTTTGGTCCAAAAATAGCAAAAACGACGACTTTATTCAGCATTGTCTTCTCTTCCGTGTCTGTTGTGTGAGAGAGTTCAAAACAAAGCTGTTTGTGATATCTGGTTCGCGTACGAATCATTCAGTTCACCAAATCGAACTGAGTCGTTTTAAACAGTTCGCGTCGGTTCAAAAAGATCCGGTTACATCGAATAATTCGTTGGCGAATCGGATATCACAAACAGCTTTGTTTTCTCTCACAACAGACACAGAAGAGAAGACAATGCTGAATAAAGTGGTAGTGTTTGCTATTTTTGGACCAAAATGTATTTTCGATGCTTCAAAAAAATCTAAAGACCCTCTGATGTCACATGGACTACTTTGATAATGGGTTTCTTACCTTTCTGGACATGGACAGTATACCGTACACACAGCTTCAATGGAAGGACTGAGAGCTCTCGGACTAAATCTAAAATATCTTAAACTGTTTTCCAAAGATAAATGGAGGTCTTACAGGTTTGGAACAACATGAGGGTGAGTTATTAATTACATAATTTTGCTATTTGGGTGAACTATCCTTTCAAGGTTTTTTTTATGTAATAAGGAACGTAGCAGTCATTATTTACTCCTGACATCTGAGCCGCTGAAGACACAGCTTTTGTTTCTGAAAGGAATGTGCTCCCGATCTACCCAAATGCATTTATGTTTGTGCGAATCATTCATGATCCAGCTTTAGCTACAGAAGAAGTGAGTATAAGGGTTTTTTATGAATCTTTGCAAATCGCCATTTCTTATAATGTGCTAGATAGCAAGTTCCACGGCTAGAGTTTACAGCCTCAGAGAACTGCGCTTCACCCCACAGAGGGAGAGGATGGGGATAGCAAAGCTCATTAACATTTAAAGGGACACACACTGAAAAGGCTTGCTCTGACAAGAGCTGTTTTTGACGGGGTAAAAGGGGTGTTTTTTACACTACCATTGAGAAATTGATAAAGACTTTTCATGAAGACCCTAAAGAATGATACAGTATCAACTTGTGGAAATGGGCATCCGATGACCCCTTTAAATTATAAAACAGAATTCAGAAAAAAATAAGCAGAAAACTATTTGTGGAGGGGATGGAAAGATAGACAGACACACAAACCCATACATGAATACATTCATTCATTGGTTTTCCTGAAATAATATATAGCTTATTTTACAGAGCTCATTTATATTTGTAAGATTGTAAATATGTCATGCAAAATGTCAGGACCATTTTTTTATGGTTTAATTAGACATCGCTGTTCAGACCTGTAAGTTCCAGATACTGTATGAGCCCCCACAATAAGATATTCCTTAATAAATATTCCTGCTCTCATACAAAGACCCTTACAGTTCAATATCAGGAACATCAGCCAAAGAGCTGTGCTCTTCCGCTCCATGTCTGTGAACGATAAGTGGGATCATTTTTTGTGAAATTAACATGCTTGATCGTTTCTGAGAAATTTCCAGCAAGAAGAGGTTCACCCCATGTCATCAGTAGCAGCTTTATAACCACATTTGATTCTCTGTTCATTGTTCACCATGAATAAGTCTGTTTTTCTCTAGTCTGGTTCCACTATGCCCTGAACCTCCAAGCTTGTGTGTGTGTGTGTGACTTGGCTTTGTCTTGTTTGGGGTCTGATCTGAGCATGAAGTCTTTGAGAATGAAGTCATAATAACAGGCTGTTGAGAATTGAGAGGGTGTCATTGTTGAGGTCTCCAGCCATCTGATGTGCAGACAGGAAGTGGAAAATAGAGTAGTGGAGAGAGATTCCCATCAGTAATCGGTAGAGAATGACATCTCAACTGCAGACTACAGTGCCTCCACCAGCTTATCATCTACAGCCGTGTCACTTCTTGTCTTCATCCCTCTTGAAAACCTTCAGCGGCCTCCTCAGCATTAGGACTGACTCTCAAAACATGAACTGGCCAGTAATATGCAGGGCACGTTTCATTTACGCCGATATCTAGGTCAAAAATGGCAGCTTGTGAATGATAATGAATGTGCTGTGGTCAATGTTATAAAGATATGATGCACGTATGAAATGCACACTGTTTTAAAAACTTGAGAGGCAAATATAAAACAAAGTTCAGATGAAAATGGCTTTACATTTAGAGATGTAAAAAATGTAAAAAACAAAATAAAAAAATGAATAAATAATGAAAAAGGTACTAATGAAATAAAACAAAATACACAAAAGGAAAGAACAAAAAAGAGTGAAAGAGAAATGAAGAAGGAACTGCATGATTGAAAGTATAAATAAAACCAAAACAAACTAACAAAACATGATTTAAAAAGCTCATTTAAAAGTGGAATTTGAACAGAAATGCAAACTGCTGTGCGTTTATTGTGCATTCAGTTACAAATACAAAATTGCATGTTTGTTTGCTAATTATTTGTGCATTAGTGAACTGATTTGTTTTCTTTATCATATATTTATATCATATAGGAGTCTGATGAATACAAATGCATGGCTTTTTTTGTTGACATTTTTCTGCCATTGTGTTTGTTGCAATAAAGCCCAGGCAGCACGAACAATGTTTTTCATTAAAATGCCATTTATTACAACAAAACTCATCTGTGAGTTAGACATAAATATCCAATCACTAATTGAGTTATAATTACATGCATCATGTCAGCATAAACTGGCCTGTCAATCATCCTGTCAGCATTTTGATACTTCTCCATTCATCCTTCTCACATTATTGTTATTCAGATAATATAGTGTTCTTCCTTCCTTTGTTCTGACATTATCCACTTTAGAATGAAGCAGTTTTATTTTCAACCATTAAAAATTATATGTCATTTCAAAACAATTCAAAACGGACTAAGCACCATCGCTTTCATATCCCAGTCTGCTTCATCTCTGACTCGTCTCCATTCCCTGTTTCCAGAGGATGGTTAGTATGCAAATTGTGAAGCAGGGTGTGTTTGTTTTGAATGCAGCTCATGAAGATGGCACAATAGAAAGATTTCAGAAAAGAGAAAGAACAGAGAATGCAAATAAATGAGCAAGACATAATAATAAAAGATTGCAAATGACTAAAAGAAAGACTTGAGATGAAATGAGAGAAAGAATGAGAGCAAAAATGCTTAAAGAAAAGAAAGGAGGAACTAATGAAAGAGAATGACAACCCTTGAAAATGGTTCAAGAATGAAAGAAAAAAGGAACCAATGATAACCAAAACAATATGACACAATGAAAGAAAATGACAGGAAAAAAAGAAAGATTGAAAAAAAGATATAAGAGGAAGAGAATGGATGAGCAAAAAATGAATACAGGACCTACAAATGAATGAAAGAACAATAAAAAGAACAATCTAATATAAAAGAGTGAGTGAACAAAAAAAAAAAAAGAATGAAAGGGATAAGAAGCAAAATGAAAGAGAACAAAAGAACGACGTCAGTGGTTTCGACGTGAACAACCTGTTCCTCAGCGCTTTAGACTCTTCCCACAGGTTTGCACCACAAGTGTTTCATCTCAAACGCGACTTTGAAAGAGTTTAACGGGAGTTAATGATCTCATTAAGCCATAATGTCCTCATTAAACGGGGTTGGATATGGAAACGAGCCTTTAACTAGCCACTTCTCTGTGAATCCTGCAGGTCGAGGCTCTGCTCCTCGGAGCTTTGAGGGTGAGCTGTATAAGGCATGAAAGATGCTGTTTGCAGCAGACTGCCTGACTGACTAGAATTTTAATACACCATCCATGGCTCTTTCAGCAGCAGCGCAGACGTGTTTCTGAGAGATTAAATGGAAAGGAAATCTCTGATAAGACTGCCGCTGTAACCCTGTGTGCTGCCCTAATATAATACACAGTCCCTGTGGATTGTGGGTAAGGTCGAAGAGAGCCACGTTCAGCTGAGGACAGATTATCGCTAATGAAAGAAGTCAAGAGTCTTTCTGTTGAGCAGTGTTCAGTTCAGCAGGATATCTGGGCGTCGTGTAGCGAACATTGATGGCAGAGATCCCTTCTAAAAGCAAACAGGCTCAAGGTCTTGAAACATTTATTAGAATTAATTCATTGCTCCGTCGACTCTCACTCAAACTCTGATGTTTGAGATATGCATTTTTGATTTCTGTACACTTCACTTGAATAATGTGTTGTTTACACATGTCATTGGTGGCTATTTCTCAAGGATGTTCCGCAAAGTCAAAGTGAAATCAAAACGGACCTTGTTTACTTTCTTATGTGTTTCTAGAGTTATTGTTGATTCATCAGTGCACATTATTTAAATGATTAAAAAGACTTTGTATCTTTAAGTAAATATTTAATTGCATGCTTCACCTCTGAAACCATTTTTTTTGTCTCTACTCAGCTATGTACTATTAAGTAGTATTGGCTGTTTATTAGTAAATATAAAGCACATATTAATTTCTTATTCTGCATCGTATTCTACATACATTATTCCTAACCAGGACCTAAACATGTAGTGGTGGCCAAAATTTAATAGAACGCTAGTATTTTCACCAGCTAAAATTGGCTTTAAAAGTCCGTAAACTGATATTTCCTACTGACACACTACAGCAAAAGATAGAAATAACTTACTTAAAGTACTCCTATTATATTTTACCTTTCATGCACTGTCATGTAGCTGTATGTGAACATAAACTATTTGCAAAGTTGTGAAGCCGACAGCGCAAGATACTTAAATTTATTGTCTATAAAAAAAAGTCTGATCACGATCTCCGAAACTAGTCGTCAGAAATTCTAATCTTATTCTGTTACGGCTCTACATCACAAAGTAACATATTTGCATAATGTCTGCACACATTCTACGTCTCCAACTTTCCTGCCCACAAACACAGTAAAATTTCGGTGTGGTTAACATCATGTGGAGAAGATACTGTGCCCTACGCTGTGAGAGTAAACTTGTTTGATCAGTCTCTACGGCTCTGGACCAAATCACAAAGGATGGTGCCGTCTGACCAATCACAGCAGTGAGGGATCATGGGAAAGGAGGGGTTTAGAGAAACTGATTCTTTGAGTCGTTTATGAATTTTTAGAAATGAGGTAAAAAAAAAAAAAAGTGAATACTAACATGTTTTTGGACCTTGCATGCGTGTAAACCTGTTTTAAGAGACTCATAAAACAATATTAGCAACCTTAAAATGGAATAATAGGGGCACTTTAATAAAAATTTTTGTAGTTAAAAAAACATTATTAAAAAACATTTTTAACTGGTGAAAAAACTAGTGTCCTTAAAATTTTGGCCACTGTAACTGCTACAATAACTTACTATCAATACGCAAATTAGGAGTTAGACGCAAAGCTCTGAAAACGGAAGACTATGGGAAGATTTTGGAAGACAACCTCAGGCAATCTGCAACAAAAGATGCTTTGGGTCAACATTTTGTCTTCCAGCATGATAGCGACTCAAAGCATACCTCATTTCTGGTGTAGAACTACCTCTAAATGTGCAGAGTGAACGTCCTTGACTGGCCTGCACAAAGCTCAGACTTGAATCTAATAGAAAATCTGTGGGTCACACTGAAGACCAGAGTCCAACAAATCTGGAGGAGCCTGAGAGATATGCTATGGAGGACTCCTCAGAAGACATGCCTGAAACTTGTTGAGAACTACAACAAACCAACTAAAGGCTGTTATCAAGCAAAAATGATACACCATTGACAACTAACATCAGAGGGCTAATCATTTTGACCTGTTGACTTTTTTTATTCTTGGTTATAATTTTGTTTCTATTTGTATTCCAAGCTTGCTAAATAAACTATATAACTCATAATTTTGTCTTCAATTGGACTTTTTTAAATTATATTTTTTCACAAATCCCTGTTTAATATGCAAGCAATGAACCGTTCATATGTTGGGTTCCTCTAAAAGACTCAACACTGTTGCTCAGTGGCTCTTTCGAAACGCCTCTGTGTTTGTGGAAGCAGTCTGACATGTCAACTTCTGGCTCAGTGGCTTGAGTTTTGGCACTGTGATACCTTTTTTCCAAACATACTATAGGTAGATGGAGAGAGTGTTTGGGAAATCTGCTTTGGAAACTTTGTTTGGAAGGCATTGTTCTTTCAAAGTTTAACAAGGGCAAGTTTTGCTCTTTCCAGGAGAGCGTCTCTTGTTCTTTGTGCTATATACACATGATATGTTCTCAGTGTCTTTTGTTTTGTTCACAGCTCCTGGAGGGCAGTTTCACCTCGCAGGTCAGCCATGAAGTTGACGGTCTTATCTTCCAGCCTATAGGGGTGAGTCTGACACAAACACAAACTGATAGAAGAGAAATAGACTATGACTGCAAATGCAAGGTCTGGGGATGTATGACCTGCAGTGAGCTGAAGAGTAAATAAGAGGGTTTGTTTTAGATTCTTTCAGGCTTGCTCATAAGCATTTCAGTTAATGGCAGTAATAATCCATGGTTAATGTGGTATTATATGGTGTCATTATGAGCCTCAAATCTAGACACAATTCTCATTTAATAGCACACGTTTTGTTTTGTATGAAGTCAACATGAATTATGCTCAAATATTGCTGCTAAGCTACAAAACATTTTAAAAATTCATAATAAGGTATAAAGCAGAAAAATAATTTTATTATTATGTCATAACATTATAATTATCCCTGTACTGTATTATTCTTTATACACAAATTTCTAAGGTCACTAAATTATCAACATGATCAAAAATGTTGAGTATTTGATCGTCAGACTTTTGAGCAAGGTTTATTTGATCTCTCAATCATCGTGTTGCATTGCCTTCATAATAAAAACTACAGCTCTGATCATCAAACTAAACATTTAAAATATCATCTTACTGAGATATAATATTGGGAGATATAGCGAGAACTGATATTTATGTGTTTTATGTAAGTAGTCTGTTACATTACATATTTACATCATAGAAATATCAATAACTGCACCAAATTTCTTATTTGTCCCATAAATAAAAATGATAGTAAGTCCTTTATACACTCTAGATCATTCAGATCTGAGTAAGCAGTGATTTGCATTTTCATTTCCATTTTTTTTTAATATATATTAAATAATAATAAAAAAGATGCTTTTAAACAGTCACTGAATTTTTAGACTGACCTTTATCTACAAGAAATATGACAGTAAGAAAAATGCATATAATCATACACTTCTTAAACTCAAGGTAAAGAGTCTTAATTAATCCTTCTGCAAATTTAGGCCTAACAATTTGTTAAATCACATTGCAGAAAGTCTTACATTTATAGAGCCATGGCATTAAATGTTGCATGCACTGCAAAAACAAACAAACAAACAAAAAGCTTCTTCTTTTCCAATATGTATTATCTTAAAGAACCTTAATTCAAGATTTTACAAATAATGTGAGTTTACAAATAATCACTCGCTCAGCTAAGACCACTTAAGTCTATTAAGACTGTATAATTTTGCTTCTCGAGTAGTACCTTGATTTAAGAATCTTCAGACATTTGCACTGGAAAATACAAGACTTAAAAAAACATACATTTAGAGACCATATTGATTTTCTTTACTTGGTCTTAAAAAGGTCTTAAATTTATCTCATAAAACCTGCAGAACCCCAGATAAAATGGACTGTGCATCTTTTAAAAATTCAATCCCCCCCAACATTTGTTTTCTCTAAAAGCTCAGAATGCACCAGGCATGCGGCTGTAAATATGTGGCATACAGTATATGGTCCCAGGAGGATAAACACACAAGAGGTCCCCCGCTGGTGTGCCGGATTGAAAACACAAGCTGGGCTTCAATGTGCCATTGACTGATTAGAAACAAAACTGAAGAGAGAGGCGCTTACAATTGCATCATAAAAGCTGCAGAAATCATAAAAATACCCATCAGGTTATTTCCATTTTTCCAATATTGTTCAATCTTTCTGCAAATGCAAGCTAAAGGTCACACACACCACGTTCCTGCATGACAACCAATCAGTCACATCAGTATGTTTAAAAAAATGTATTAAAGTAAGTGTCCTCAGTAGCCCTCTATTTAAACGGCATAATGTAATTTCTCTGCTGACATGATGTTTGTGCTTTCTATAAGCGTCTTTCATAGCTGCCCTGATATGGACTTTTTTTTCACTGTAATGCAATGAGACATTTTCTGTACAGTGACTCAGAACCTCTGAGCTTTGTGCATCACACACAGATCTCCAGAATGTTGTGATAGTGTAACACTGCTGGTGCACGTTAGCCAGGTATATTTAATAATTCCAGTCTTGTGTTTGCTTTGGGCATCTGAGCGTCCCTCACATGCTCTGCTATCCTCATTTCCACATGTCCTCCAGTCTCTCATTTTAAAAGAGGACTCCTGCGACCCTGAAACCAGTGTAATGTACGACAATGAAATCGGTCATTACAGATTACCTGTTCCAAACAGAATGAATGGAAAATTTGAAATGTTGTTGTTATACACACTTGACAAGTGTGCTTTGTGGGATATCTTTATTTAATTACTTAAAATTTTTATATATGAATTGTTTAATTTGAGTAAAAATGTTTTCTTTACCAAGAAAGTGGCAAGATGAAAACGTACTCGGTTACTAAACGTTACCTCGGTTCTCTCTAGAAGAGCGAACGAGTACTGCGTCTTAGCTAAGACGCTACGGGAAAAGTCTCTTTTCACGAAATACTGAAGCAAAAAATTATCCTTAATTTTGTATTTTTGTAAAGCGCATTTGCAGCAGTACACAGCCATAGGCGAGATGGCTCGTTCGCTCATTGGCTTGTTCTGCGGCAACTGCACAGCCTATCGAGTGCAGGCTGATGCAACATCAGACCAATAAGGGCGCTTCGCGCCCTTCTTGCCACTTCCCGCCGAAACGGGTGTGGCCCAACCTATAAAAGGAGCTCGAAAAGGCTGACTCGTACGCACGGCAGAGAACGCAGTACTCGTTCGCTCTTCTAGAGAGAACCGAGGTTACGTTTAGTAACCGAGTACGTTCTCTAAGAGAGCTCTCTCGTACTGCGTCTTAGCTAAGACGCTACGGGAACCCCATGTAAAACGCCGTGCACGCAGGGATCACACACCAATAAACCTGAAGCAACGCCCAGGATTTACAGTCACCTGAGGGACTCGCAGAGATTCCAGGACAGGAAGTTGGGAAGCCCTCCGTCCCATATCTAGCAACATCCGTAGATGCGGCAATATGACATCACACAGCCGAGGCAAAGCCTGACCAATGTGGCAATGCGGGTCTTACGCAATACTGCCCATATAACAGTCGGCAGCGCATAACGCTCACGAACTCAGAGTTCCCCTCAGGGCCCTGATTCGACTATACCGACAGCAGCCTTGCTTGCAAGGCGGGAACCTCCAGGTTATAGAGCTTTGTGCTCTATAAATGTAGACGGCGAGGCCCAACCTGCCGCCATACATATATCCTGCAAGGAGATCCCAGTAGACCATGCCCACGACGAGGCGACGCCCCTTGTGGAGTGTGCTCTGACGCCCAACGGGCACTGAAGGCCCCTGGAAGCGTAAGCTAATGCTATGGCGTCAACTATCCATCTGGATAGAGTCTGTCTCGAGACAGCCATTCCCTTGGAACGTCCACTGAACGAGACAAACAGCTGCTCCGTCTGCCGAAAGGCAGCAGAGCGAGACACATAAGCTCTTAAAACCCTGACAGGGCAAAGAAGACTCGAGTCTCTATCCTCTCCTGACACCGGCAGGGCAGACAGGGCAATAACCTGAGCCCGAAACGGCGTGTTGAGGGATTTCGGCACATAACCGTGCCTAGGTTTGAGTATGACCTTTGAGTCATTAGGCCCAAACTCCAAGCACGACTGGCTCACAGAGAATGCGTGCAGATCACCCACACGCTTCACTGAAGCAAGAGCCAACAAGAATACTGTCTTGAACGACAGATGCTGAAGGCTAACTGATTGGATAGGCTCAAAAGGGGGACCCTTCATGGCCTCCAAAACCGCCGCGAGGTCCCACATAGGGACTGACGGAGGTCTGGGAGGATTCAGCCTCCTAGCACCTCTAAGGAAGCGGATGACCAAATCATTCCTTCCTATTGACTGACCGAGCGCTGTTTCAGAAAATGCTGCGATGGCCGCCACATAAACTTTGAGCGTGGATGGGGCTCTGCCCTTATCCAACAGCTCCTGTAGGAAGGAAAGAACCTCCGTCACCTCACAACTAAGGGGTGAACATCCCCGAGCTGTGCACCAGCTGGAGAACACCGACCACTTCGAGGCATACAGACGTCGTGTCGACGGAGCTCTAGCCTGAGTGATGGTATTTAGCACTCCCACTGCGAGATCAGCAGGTAACTGTTGAGCGCCCACACATGGAGGGACCACAACTCCGGTTGAGGGTGCCAAGTCGAGCCCCTGGCCTGCGAGAGGAGGTCCCTCCTCAACGGTACTGGCCACGGGGCGACATCTGCTAACTGCATCAAATCTGGGAACCATGGTTGGTTCTTCCAAAGAGGTGCTACAAGCAGTATTGAACATCTCGTTTCTTTCACCCGTTCTATCACCTACGGAAGGAGGGAGACGGGAGGGAAAGCATAAAGCGGGCAGCACGGCCATTTCCGTGACAGCGCGCTTTCGTTCTTGGAAAAGAAGGCGGGGCAGTGAGCGTTTTCGTGCAGCGTGTTCACTGCAGCGTGGCCATGGTGTGCAGCGCAGATGCAGCCTGCCCAGCAGCAGAGAAGATCCGTGCGAGCAGCGATGACGTCATGCGGCAGGCTTTGGATGGCAACGCTGCCTTAGTCCGCCGTCCAGCAGAGGGCGGGCAAAGGTGCGCTGCTATAGCCTGTTCCACCGGCGGAAGTGACAGGTAGCCTCTGTTTTTAGCACCGTCCAGTGTGGAGAATGCTGGTGAAACAGATGAACGGACTCTCGCCGAATATGGAGCGTTCTAAGCTTTCGCCACTTCTTCGTGAACTCAGGAAGAAAGGGGGCGTGCTTTGAGTTTGGAGAAAAACGCTCATCCGCGAGAAAGCTACCATCCAGCCGGGAACGAGAAGGGGGCGCTGGTGCAGACCACTCGAGGCCGAGGCTCGCCGCGGCCAGCGCGAGCACTCGCGTCAGCTCCTTATCGATATCCGCCCGTCTGCTGGGCCTCTGAGCAGAGGGCGCGAGATCCACGGAGCTCGCCCAACCCTCACTGGCCGAAGCAAGCAGAGAGCACGTGTCCTCTTCCTCCGACGCGGGCCTGAGATCCACTTCCTCAGATGACGCGTCGGCAGACGCGTCGGGCATCTTTAAAAAGACGCAGCTCTTTTGTGAGTGTGCGTCACAGGGCGAACACACACAGGATATAATGATATAAGGATACAAAGGATATAGGCGCCGGACAGCGCAGCAGGAACGGCAGTGGAAGGCGGCGAGGCCTGCAGCTTTAGAATGGCTCGTCCCGCTGATATGCTTCTCAGACGGCACTTGCTTCCTCCGTGATCCAGCGATGCGTGAGCTTCGCTGAAGAGATGAAAAATCAGGTGAGTCAGCCTTTTCGAGCTCCTTTTATAGGTTGGGCCACACCCGTTTCGGCGGGAAGTGGCAAGAAGGGCGCGAAGCGAACGAGCCGTCTCGCCTATGGCTGTGTACTGCATGTATGGCTGCAAATGCGCTTTACAAAAATACAAAATTAAGGATAATTTTTTGCTTCAGTATTTCGTGAAAAGAGACTTTTCCCGTAGCGTCTTAGCTAAGACGCAGTACGAGAGAGCTCTCGTAAGAGAACCGCTATTTTCTGTTTCAAACTTTCACATTACATCTTTAGGTTATAATAACATAAAAAATTCTATCATAAAATGTTATATAATTAAAACAATAAAAGAAAATTTCACCATGAACAAGAGCATGAACAACATCACATTAGACCACAGACATCCCAAAATGACATTTCCCTTACATTCAACTTCCAAATGCAAAATGCATTCATCTTTGCCATGTTACATTTTTTTATTTGACTAGTGCTATATGCTGTATTAACAAAAACATAAATGGCATTAATACAAACACTAGCACTGACAAGCTACGCTATATCATGTTCATAATAGAATGTAATTCATCTAATGAATGCAATATTGTGTAGCTTGTCAGTGATCTACAGCTCTGTGTATTCTGCTCCATCTGAAAGCACTTGATGGAGATTTAATGATGAGATGCGCATGACAATCACATGCGATTTATCGTGCAGCCCTTTTTTTGTGGATTACAAATTACAAAGTAGATGAGGAAAACTAGGATGCCGGATGTATTTAAAGCACCGCCATTACTGTCTAGAGTGTGTGGAATGGTGCGCTGTGATTGGTTGAGCAGATATATTGCATTCTGCAGAGAAGAGAGACTGGTGTTTGTCGCTGTTTGGGAAGAAAAGGAGAAAACATGATGACAATATAACTCTGTGGATATTGGATTTTGTGTAAAATAAAAAATTTACTTTTAAATACCGACCAGATACAATACAGATACAAAAATTTTGGCGGAAACTTAAATTTTTTTTTTTTTAAATGCCGTTTATTGTGTTTTGGAACCAAACTCTTCATATATTAGTGCTGGGCAATGATGCAAAAAGTTTTTTTAATTTATACATTTATGCGAGATGCGGTAGAGTGAGGGTTTACTCACACTAGGCCATTTTAACTGTGCCTGAGCGCGTTTGACCCCCAAAGCCCGGTTTGTTTGGCTAGTGTGATTTGCTACGTGCTGTGTTAAGGACGTGGTTCATTTAGCCAGACCTGGCATGATTGGAAGAGGTGGGCCAGAGCATGGTACGCATGTAGTTAGCAGATAGCAGAACTTCTGATACCTAGCATGATTGCGTGAACATTTCTAAGCGGCAATTTGGTGATAGGTCTGTAAAGCAATTTATTGTGAGAGGGATGTGTGTGTTACCACATCCCAAATGACTCAGTAAACCACAATGTTAACAAATATGCACTCCACTGTGCTGAGCAAGAACACTGCTCTGCTGTCTTCATGTCAGGGTTGCCAGGTTTTCACAAGAAACCCCCCCCCCCCAATCGCTACTCAAAACTAGTCCAAAACTAGGCCAATCACATTTTGAGGGGGTCTCCAGTTAAAAATCACATTATGGGGGGTAAAATAGTTTTTTTTGGCGGGGCTCTTCGTATTCCAGGGAATAAATATTAGGGCTGCAACTAACGATTATTTTGATAATCGATTAATCTGTCGATTATTTTTACGATTAATTGATTAATCGGTTTATGTACTTATATTTTAGTTTTTCCCATTTTTTCCCCAAGTAAATTATTAATAAATGGTCTTTATCATTCAGCATAGATTTAAGAGATTTTAACCATTTTGCACTGTCATATCCCCATCAAAAATATACCTGGAGTTGTTTTATTGTGTTAGTAATCCTTTGTCGAACTCTTCTGCAATCAGAACACTGACCCATACTCTAGCAAATTTCACAAGGAGATTTCAAATAATGTTTTCACCATGGCAGTCCTTAGAGCTCCTAAAGTAGTTTAACATCCTGAACAAAGCTTATTAAGGAATCTTTCAGAACATATTTTCACGAAGAATAAGGATAAAACAGAATAAAATTGCAGTGCATTGTATTTTATTATTTACTGGGAAACAGCTTTATAGCTTTTGCTGTGAAATTGTAAACAATCCTTCAAAAAAAGTGCCAATGGCATGAAACCTGAATGGAACTCACAATTTAAAGTAAAATCCATCAGAAGGTTGTCCAGAAAAAAAAATAGGACACACACAAAAAACCTGCTGTGTGAAAAAGAGTAGTGAATACTTAGAAAAAAAAGTGCATTTCAAATATCTACATTTACCTCTCTCATTCAGTCATAATTAGGCTGCACGACTGAATTTTGAACTGGTAAACGACAAACTGATCACAGAACATGTTTGTAAAGCTTTAAATGTTAACTGTTAAAAAGCAATGTTATCAGCTTTTACGACTAAACATTTGCAAACAATATTGTACTGGATAATCTGCACAAATGAAAGTCTTAGGGGCCGTTCACAAATCGCGCCTAAAAACGCGTGGAAAACGCTAGGCGCACCGCTTTCTCCTTCTTTCCAAAGCGCTCGCACAGAAGCGCCCCTGAGGCGTCTGCCTTTGCTAAGCAACCATGACGTGCTCTCTCCTTGAAGACGCGGAAATTTCAGCAAAGGATAAATGGATTTGCAGCTCAAATAAATCGCTTGCAGTAGCTCTGCTACTAAGTTTATTTCAAAATGGAAATCCATATACAACTATGATCAGCTGTTCCTTTCATCTTGACTGAGCTTTTAACGTTGTTACGGGAAAGGATGAAGCTGATTGGTTAGTTCTTGTCACATGACCCGCGGTGCGGTTGCGGCATTCTGAAAAGTTTAAATGTTTTTAACTCGATGCGATGCGGTGTTGGAAATAACGAACTTGAGCGCGCAAAAGACGCGATATGTGAACGTCCCCTAAACAGTGCAGTAGAGCAGAGTTTACAGGTTACTCTTCTTTTTTAAAGGCTCAATGTAAAGTACTCCCACATCACGCTGAATGCTGCAGACATATAGACATCATATGATGTCTATGGCTGCAGAGACGCTGCTCGGGAAGCACGTGACATAAAACAAGGCCAGCTATTGGCTATTCGCTACTTCTCCTGTTGTACTGGCTGAGTAAAACCTCCGGTGGCTCATTACTGCCACACTTTGGTCACCGCAGATTTGAAATATGCACGAAATGAGCCGCTTACGGCAAATAAAAGTTATTTAGCAACGAATCGATGACTAAATTAGTTGACAACTATTTTAATAATCGATTTTAATCGATTAAATCGATTCGTTGTTTCAGCTCTAATAAATATCATGTTATTGAAGTCGCTTCAACCGGCAGACATGAAAAACAACCCACGGCAACGGTGTTAAAGTAGCCCAATTCCGCTCTCTTGTGACCCATGGTTTGTCTGTACGTGTATTCAGAGCCAGTAAGCAACGGACTTTCATAATAATAATAAACTGCATTGACGCACGATAAAATAATTGTCAGCCTTAATCAATCAATGCGTTAACGCAATAATAATGCATTAACTTGCCAAGCCATAAAAAAACTGAGGCAACTGAGGGCTTATATACTGGGATGATAATCAGTGAAACATGTAACAGTTGTAATAATCAGCAGACTAATTAGTAACCAAAGAGACAAACTAGGAAATCAGTCAGGCAGACAGAAACAGGAAACTAAACCAAAGCGGAGCAAAACAGAATATACACATGTAATACATGTGAAGTGGGTCATTAAGAGTATTAGGATCTACATACACATCTGTACTTATTGTACAAATACAGAGAAAAAATAAAAATGGATTTTAAGTTATTTTTGTCTTTTGCTGTAGTGTGTCACTTTGAGACGTTGTCACAGTTCTTCTGGATTGAGTCCGTCTCAGTTTGTTCTGCTTCTTTATGTTATTCCAGACAGACTGATGATGAGATCAGATCACATCTCTGTGTGGTGCACTGGCTGCTGTATGACAAAAAATCTCACTGGATTATCACAATTAATGGCAAAAGAAATGTTTAGAAATGTAAACTGATAACTACAAAATATATATATATATATATAATAAATTGCTTTTTTGTTTGTGGAAATACTAAGACTTTTGCACAGTGTGGATTCCAGTGATGTCAATTTTATCTTGATTTCACAACATTCTTACTGTGTCTAGCCACAGAGGAAGGTTTTTGTGCGCTTATTTTTCTTTGTTGTGCAGTGAGCAACATTTTTTACAATTTTAAGATGTTAAAATCCTCCATGTTTATTATTAGAGGGTTCATTTTCAGAATAATAATTCTGTATGAGTATTGAAGAATCATGCAGCTAATTAATCTTGCAGCCTAATGCTTTCCTAAATGTGTCAATACGACTTAGTAAAGCATGATTAAATGTGTCAAGGCAGTTTAGATAGAGTAAGACATCAATAGCACAAAGGCTATTTTATGCTCTACAAAAGGTTTGGTGGCAATTATACAGAGGACAGAGCCCTGCCTCTGGAAATGTTGAATGACACCATGTTGTTGATCAGCCTGGCAGCTATATAAGATTTTTATAGAACAAGCCATTCCACCGCATCCAAATCTGTTTAGCATTTCAAAAAGATAGGCCCATTCAACCCTTTCTAAAACCCTTGTGTGCATTCGCTGATAGCAGAGCCGTGTCAGACATCCCTCTTTGATGCTGAACAATATCCAGTCCATCTGATCATTCGCTGTTATGTAAAGTATTAGAGCAGCGAGTCTTCCCGCCTGAATCTGTACACAGTTTTCTCTGTTCTGCAACTGGGCTGTGAGACATAATGACAGTGGTAGTACCACTTTAGCATCTCTACAGAGCTGTACACATTTATGTTAATGATCTTTCGGCGTGAAATCCTCTAATATTTGCAGTCCATGCATGTTGCTTCTCTCTCTGTAAAGATGAAAGAAAAAAAGTTCTTTTTTTTTAAACCGTTATAACTTAAATAGAAACACAGTGAGTTTCAAAATAGATTGATACTGTACTTTCAGAAAATAAGGATGCAAATGAGAATTATAGCAAAAACAATTATTTCTGTCCCATACATACATTTGACTTTGTTCAAATAATTCATTTTTCACTTATATTTAGAATTATTAATAAGAATTTTAAAAGCAATTTATAATAATTAGGAAAATTATTTGTAGATGCAAGTAAAGACCGCTAGAGGCCCCAATATACTTCAAGCAAAATCGAAGAATGAACTGATGTGGTTTCATTTTGAACAAAATCCGGCCAAAACAAAGTTTGTTTTGGGTTTGTTTTGGGAGTTCAGAATGGCTTCCCAAAGCGGACTTTCTGGAAGAGTTTGTCCCGGCTGTTTCCTGTAGGTCTTGTCCCGGTGGCAATCTAGGAGACAAAGTCTTGACTGTGGATCAGTATCTGGGGCTCTAGTTGTCCTGGTCTCCGCTGTCTTTCAGGGATGTAGAGGTCCTTTCTAGGTGCTGATCCACCATCTGGTCTGGATACGTACTGGATCCGGGTGACTGCAGTGACCCTCTGATCTGGACACAGACTGGATCTGGTGGCTACGGTGACCTCGGAATAAGAGAGAAACAGACTAATATTAGCGTAGATGCCATTCTTCTAATGATGTAGCAAATACATCGGGTGTTATGGGAAGTGTTCCCGGTTCCGGTTTACCTAATTAATGCAGCCTAACTAATGCAGAAAAAATTCTTTATAGTAGCAAATTAGGTTGTGCTTTTGATTAAATGAGATGCTGACGTTTTTTTGTTTAATTCTGCTTTTAAGCAATATATTTGAATAAAGTGCCATGTAAACACATTTGACATGACTTCACGGGACTGCTAATTTGCAGAACTCATGCAAGCATACCCATGTTGCTATGAACCAATGCTTTTTATTAAGAAAAGAAAATCATTTTTTTCTCAATTTTTTGTTGTGTTTATTTTGTTACTGAGAGGAAAAAGTGCGCAGCACATATTTACATATTCATTTAAACGTCACTTTCATCAGAATGGGCGAAGTCAGGATGTTCGGTGCGGGGAAGGGGTATTTACTCTATTAGAGCAGTTATACATTGGTACATTGGTATTAGATGCTGTCAGGAGGAAGATGTTGCATAAAAGCTGCATTAGCTGACATAATGATGGCACAGATGGCTATCACCAGCCTCCATTTACCTGGGTGTGCAGCTGTGGCAGATTGCAAGGACCCACTTTAATGGCGAGCTGTGGGTGAAGTGTGATGAAATGTTTTTGTCTTACTAGCACAATATTTATGTTTAAGCCTTTCATTGATCCAGTCACATCAAGCTTTCACACCTAAATTGACCGATGAGCATATTGGCAGCCAAATGGTAAAAACGCGTCATTGTGAGTGTGAATACAATTTAAAGCAGCATAATTTTAATGCACATTTCAACTAATGTGAAACTCTACATTATCTACCTCTGTCAAGTGCAGAATTGATTCCCATTTCAGGCTCAGAAAGGCGGCGGTTTAATTTGCCAGGTGCAAACAATCCTTCTGCTTTATCCCCTTGGTCGTAGAAACTTTATTTTAGCTTTTGTAACTTTCATCAGCTCTATTTGTTAACAACTTGTTATATTGTTTTATAAAAAGTTTCTTATGGGCATCTGCTGCAAAGCCATTTATTTGGTGAGGAATGTAATTTGTCAGGACTGCTTGTAAACCTTGAATGTTGTGTTAATCTTAATGTCTTTGTGACTGGTACAGTTTTACACAAGGAAAACGGCTTATCTCATTGTAGATATGGCATATAACATAATTGCCTGCACTGTTCATGTGAATATAAATGGAAAAAAAGAAGCCAAATAATTCCATTGTCACAGTGCTAAAAATGTTTTTTTTTCTTCTAAAAATAATGGAGAAAAAAAGTTTCATGGCTGGCAAATTTTCTCAGTTGGCCACACGTTTATTTTGGACCTTGGAAAGTGGAATGTTTATAATGTGTCAAAACTCAATCGCTCCCATTATAATGAATGAAACCGTCTACTCTAAAACACACACAGAGACAATAGAGAAATGACAGCTGTGTTTACAGAGTTTATAATAACCCCTTTACACACCAACCCATCACACATCTCTTTTTGCTGTTAATGACATTTTCAGGAAAATGTCAAGGAGTCATATTAAGGTTGTAGAAACGCACTGATGCACACACACACACACACTCTCTCTCTCTCTCTCTCTCTCTCTCTCTCTCTCTCTCTCTCTCTCTCTCTCTCTCTCTCTCTCTCTCTCTCTCTCCACCCCCTGATAAACAAGCTAAACTAAGTCGTTTTTGATCCTTCTATCTTTGATGTGTACCAGGTTACTTTAGCACCTGAGCTGCTCTTACACACATATGCTTATGTGCCTGCTCATCCAGCAGCCATCCGGTGTGCTACAATATCTGAAACACACATGTACAGACTAATAGAGTGCAGTTCACATCAGACATTTATTCAGAGAGGTTTGAATTCTGTCATTACTGTAACGAACCTGGTTTTTAGTCTTCTGTTCGATCACCACCAGAATTTGCCTGTGCTTTACATTGACTCTTTACATTTACAGTTCCCACAATGCATCTCACTGATTACATGCACATCTGAGGTCAATTCACACGCTCTACAAAAGGCTCGCTCTCTTGCTCATCTGGGTCGAGTGTTGTTAGCGTTTAGTGCTCGAGAGCATTAGCTACTTTACAGAGCAGTTTCCCTGTCTGAGTTTCATTCTGTCTCTTAGCTTTAGTTCTATCATTATAGCTCCGTGCCTTAGTTCTTAGTTCCTAGTCTTAGTTCTAATATTCTAGTTATTTCTTGTCTTAGCTTTAGTTTAATCATTCTAGTTTCATCCCGTGCCTCGACCTTCTGTCTGTCTTAGTTTTACCTCTCTAGTCTTGCCCCTGTTGGAGATTGTCTGCCCCTTGCCTGATCATCGCCTGTATACGGATGACCCCATTGGACTACCCTGTTGGATATTGTTCGCAGATCGCACATCCACGCTCGGCTATGCATCACTCTTCGTCTTGTATCATCTGTTCCTGTTTGCCGGTGTCTGATCTTAGCCTGTCTTACCATGTGGTCTAATAAAGCTTTGCATTTGGATCCGCACGTTTCCTGTTCTGTTGACTCCGTTACAATTACCTTGTTTATTAGGAGGCTGAAGAATGGATGAAATCTGGTGAAACCGATCTCCATTTTGACTAACACTAACTGAATAATGTTGACTAAATGCCAAATAATAATTTAGGCATCAGTTCCACCCCAGACAAATTCAAGTCCTGCTTTACACTGTTTTGTCATTAAATATGCTCTTATTTGTCACATTAGGGATTAACATAGTTTGCGAATAGTATCTTGTGTTGACTTCTAATCATCGAGAGAACATGAATGATTATATGATTATATTTTCATTATATGAAAGAATGATTATATGATGTATATGATGTATCTCTGCTGTTGGTTGTAATATTGGTGAAGTAAATCCACACTTTGCTGAAGAAGTGTTAGCAAACTCTTGAGCAGGAACAACAGTACCATGTACTCCGCCACTGTTGTGTACCTGTATGTTTGTTCGCGCTTGCCTTTTTGCTTTTTTAAACATCATTATTTTGTGTATTTGGTGTAATAGAATATGTTGACATGCTTAAATGTTCAAAAAACACAATTTTTTCAAATACTGTACATTATTGTATGTCCCCTATGCCCAGCCTCTCTTAAACATGTTGTTTTCTACAAAGTCCCTCCTTCCTTCTTAAACTTATAACTTAAACTTATAAAGAGGGTGGTGTTGGCGCAGTGGATAAGACACATGCCTTTGGTGTGAGAGACCCGGGTTCGAATCCACTGTGTGACACCAATGTGTCCCTGAGCAAGACACTTAACCCCTAGTTGCTCCAGAGGCGTGCGACCTCTGACATATATATAGCAATTGTAAGTCGCTTTGGATAAAAGCGTCAGCTAAATGAATAAATGTAAATGTAATAACCACAGATACGTATTATATAATTGTTGTTATGATTATTCATGAGTTGATATAACATATGTTTTTTAATTTTTTATATAATGCATTATGCATTCATTATCATGCCTTAGGAATACAATTATTATGTATTATAAATACAGGCTTCATAGAAAGTTTTACCAAAGTTTCCCATTTTTGGATGAAAACGTTGTCATGTAAACAGCCCCTTAGTGTCATGATGAAAATTCATCAACATATCCTTATCGTTTGTTTTATGAAAGCTGTATATCAGATAAATAACTTAATTACGTGACCAGACAACCAGACCGATTCTACAGCGTGCATAAGGAAATAGCCCATTGGTAATTGAATATCTTTGACAGAGATAGATGTACTTAATATCACCTTTTGCCTGTGGCATTTGATATCAGTCTGTATGGAGGTAAAGGCTCTGCTGGCTTTGTGCTGGTCTGTGACCTGTCATTTATTCACATGCTCTTGTTCTTCAAGTGTTTCATTAAGGTCAGAAGAGTTGGTCAAGCGTCTCTTAATCTTTATGAACCGATATTACTCTTTCATTACAAAATAGGGATATGCAGAACTGCACAGTCAAACACCTATTAGTCAGTGGGTTTTCTGAATGACTAATGGAGTAGGCCTTGCAAAATGAGGCCAGTGTCTACCAGATGCCATTCCTACGTGTAAAGACATTCAACCGAATATGGAGGCTAAGCATATCTGTTCAATAACAAAACTTATTGCAAGGTCATTGTGGTTTCTTAAATTCGGTTTTATCAAATTTGAAGCCATAAAAAGGTTTAAATGGTGAAAGATGAGTCTTAATTTTAATTTCAAGAGATCTTAAATTTGTGAACAAAAAAAAGGTTAGACCTATGATTTAATTAAATATGAGTGCTGAATGTATCTCTGAAGGGAACAATTATTTTTTTTTCATTTCATCTTACCTCTGAATAACGCCCAATAAGGTAGTCTTTATAAGCACAGTGAAGTTTGGATAAAGCATTACTAGGGTAATATTTCTGCCTTTCCATAAACACCACCCACTGGCAGGAAATGAATTAACACGAACAATTGTATTTATATTGACTAATGTTAACAAAGGTGAATAAATACTGTAACGTATAAATTGTTTATTTTATTTCATGCATTTATTTAGGTCTCAAGGGTTATAGTCATCACAGATGAACAGCAGGTTATTCATTACAAAGGAAACATTGATGATTTGAATTCAACAGTAATTGTAAGATTACTACAGGTGATGAATTTGTTGCAGGGGCTCTGCTTTGATGGCTGTAGTGGCAGTACTTTACAAGGGATGAATGTAGGGTCTTTGTAATCTTACTAATGTTGCATTATACAAGGCCCTTTGTGGAAGTTCTCCCACGCAGTGCTTGTTTTCTTCAGAGTCTGCAACAGCCAGCCAGCTTAGAGCATTGTCTCTGTGCTTTCAAAACATGTTTACCCTAAATTATGGGCTATTCTATTATTCTATTATTATGATAACAACTAAAACTACATTGTTAGCTTTGTCTTAAATACATCATATTATGTGGAAAACAATTTTCTTGATCTTTGGAAATGAGAGTTCATTGTTATATGCAAAACATAGAACTTCCTCACCAGTTAGAAAAATAATAATTTATTGAAATGAAACTGTGAAAATTACTTCTCCTGAGCTTTGATGTCAGAAACATCAGAATACATCAACACAATACCGTCCGCATTTCCATAAATAAACTTGCCAGATGTAATAAAGAAGTGAAGTAGGTGCTATTATTCCTAAACATCAGAAAAACTCAGTTAAATGTCGTAAAGCCTGTTTAGTTTACTACTTTATTACTCCCACAAGGAACAATTACAGCTTGTAAATTTTCTTCAGCTCCTTCCGAAGATTACCAGTGTTAAAGTATTTGGGGCGTGATACTGTATGTATCATACTTATTGTATTTTTGAACAAGAATCCTGGTTATTATGCTCACATCTTAATAGCTGAAGCGCCACATGTCACTGCTAATTGTTTTGTCACTGTGTGATATATGCCCCCTGTCAGTATCTAGACCGTAGGTGCCCATACCTTTTAACAAAAAGGGCAAATAACAAACCTACACAGTAAACTGTCCTGGGCTGTGCTTTTTGAAAGTAAACCATAGAAAACACTGACACCAAAACTTTTGAGAGAAACTCCCCTCAGTTCTGTTCGCTAATCATATCTCTGAATTTCTTGATGACTGCGATCAGTTGTTGTGTTTTGGGAGGACCATTCTGTCATTCTGTGGTGAATGCCATGGCTTTGTGCTTTTAAGACCAGAAGGAGACACCATCAGACCATTTCCTAACCAGGTGCAATGCAATAATGCACCGAGTGATAAATGATTCATGTTAAATCAGAGTTTCTGTCCTAACCAGCTGTGATGAGCGACAGGACATCTTTTGGAGGCACTTGGCTTGTAGTACTGTGGCCTGCCAGGAAATCTCATTCATCCAAAATCTGACTCTGCATAACTGTAATTTACACATCAGCTGTGCTCTTATTGGCTGTGGTCGAGTCGTGTCATGCCGAGTTTCCGTTTTCATAAAGACAAGCAAATTAGTTGATGCTGAAAACGAAGAAAGAGAACGATTTCAGAAATGTTCATCTCCGAGACAGATGGTGGCATTATTCTAGACAGTCTCCCACACTCCTTCACATTTCTCCATGTCCATCTTCTAATTACCAAATGCAAATGAAGCAGAAGAGCTTTCGGGTAAATGAGATGTACATTTTTACAGTGGTTGAAAGCACGCTAACAGACAAAGCATACAGCAACATCATGCATTAGGAGCGAAGTGAAAAGCCCCAGGTAAACGGGTTAGTCTGGCATGAAGGAACATTAACAGGGTCGCACTTGTTTCCATGGTGATTCTTTGGTTTTGTGTTGCACTCTTGATTGATTTTCACCCCTGCATTCATTGTGTATGACTTTATCAAGGACTAACGATGCTCTGCTTTTGAGACCGCATGAGTGAATAACTGTGTGTCTCAATGACTTGATTAGGGAACACAATCTAACTGACTTTCATAATGTTTTGACAACCCAAAAGATCTTAGCTGCTACAGGCTGACCTTGGTCTTCCATGCTTTAATACAATATGGTGTTCAAATGCTAAACCTTTGGGCATTTGAGCTGCAGCAGTAACTCAATCCCCATAAAAGCATTATTGTTCCAGACGCCTTTCAGTTTCAGAAAATATGAGTTACATGTTCAAGGCTGACAATCTTCTGCATAACTCGAGTGCTTTCAAAATTGTGCTTTTGATTTACCTTCCACTGAGTGTGTCTTCATCCTTGACTGTTTGTATTGTGAAAGATGTTGAAACTTTTAGAGGATAACCTCAGTTTGACCCTTCACTGAGCTCCGCCTTTGGAATTTTCCAATCACAAACCATTGCCAACTGCCCATATAGTCAGACAAGCTTTCGCTCCATCCAAAGGCATGTCTGTATATCTTATATATTTGATTAGTTTTAAATGGAATTTAAACGAAATGCACAAAATTCCATCAGTGTTCCCTAGAGGTCTTTTCCCGATCCCTTTCCCCTCTCTTCTGTCCCATCACTTCTTGTTCACCATCTTGTCAAAGTAAAGGCAAAATTGGCTTAAAACATAACTTAAAAATCGCACTTAATAAATACATGGTGTACACATGAAGTGCTTTTTCCCCCTCAGATTTTTAGAAGTGCATGCTGTGTATTATACCAGCCCTTATTCCCAGATGATGTTTAACAACAGTAAGGATGTAACATTTGCAAATCACTGTTAATAACTGTCATAATATGTATTTAATAACTGTAAATAATTGATAATAGCAGTAGTCTGCCACAGAAATGACGTGCTCTTCTTGCCGAGAACCTAATATCAAAGTTGCCACCTTTGGCGTGTTGATGATGTGGCTCGCATATAGACTCTGAGAGCACATCATCACTTCCTCTTTCATCTTGTTCCTCATGCTGAGTATCTGCAGTGGGGTGAGTGCAGCTATTAGGATTTTGATTTATGACAGCATGTCTGTATTCCTGCAACTTGTTAGATAGTGACTTTACTGTCTCGGCTCTATGCTTCCAGCTATTGACCGCATTACTGTCTCTGTTCAGGGTGAGCAAGGTTTCGTTCAAAGCACTCAGTGCAGTCCTGAAAATATATGCATATAAAAAACCACATTTCTGGATCCATCCCAACATGTCTACCTAATCAAACACACCTGATTCCAAGAGCTGAAATGGGTCTGTCAGAGAAAGACAATGTGCAAAATGTGCATTGTTGGGATGGCTCCAAGAACACGGTTGGGAACCGCTGCATTAGAAGGTGTATTTCCAGCTGGTGAATTCCCATTTTAGACTTGTGTTAAAATACCTGCTGTTACTCATACTCTGAATGTAAATTGGGAAGTGGAACTGAATCTTGAGTTGCGTTTCGACAAAAGGTTATGAAGCGCAGCTTGTCAGTAAAGCACCGTTCTATGATTAGTAGTAAATTTTCATCTGAAGGCCAGAGGGCGCTCTTGTGTTGAAACTTCAAATATGCAATGTAAGGTAATGCACTTTGTTCCAGGAAATCCCATATAGCAGTATCTGAATAAACAGAAGATTGAACTTCACATTCAATGCATGAAAATAGCCACAGGAGCTGACATGGCGTTAAACACAAAAAAACAAACATTAATTAAATGACTAAGGCAATATATGGTTTAACTTAGTGCTTTGCGGTTTGACCAAAAATTTATATCACGTTTTTTTTTTTTTCCGAAATTAACCGGTTTTCCGGTTTATGACGTTTTTTTTCATGCATAATCAGGTGTACAATGCATTTTCTGCTGGTTGATATTGTTGTTACTCTTTTTCTTGTTTTAAACCTAGCCAAAAACCCATGTTCATTTTTCCCGCGAACAATGCGCTTTCACTTTAATTCAGCGCCTGCAGCACAGCAAAAATAGACTCAGTATGTTAACAATCGGTGCACTGCTGCAGAGCACCGCTCCTTGACACCTCGTGCAGCTGGAATCCGTTAATACACACTGCAGACGGACTGTCTTAAACAGGCGTTATAACGTAACACCAGAGCACTGCAGTGTGTACCCTCACCACGCCTCGCAGTCGCTGCTTAGAAGTGCAACATTGTAAAGGGTCCGTCTGAAACAGTGTCGCGCGGCCGCGGCGCAGCGCTGAGTAATTAAATACATCGTTATGGCGGTATATTCAAAATTAACATCGTAACGAATATATACACCGGTTTTCGGTATGAACCGGTTTACCGCCCAGCACTAGTTTAACTGAATTCTTCAAGCCTTTTCATGTATTTTCTTTAGAATAAAGTGCAGTTATAATTCAATGCTAATCAACATTATCACTGTGTAGAATGCCATGAAATAATACACCGTGTTCTAAATTATTATGCAAGTTACATATCAATAGGATTTCCGTACAATAAAGAGTCAGATTTTTGTTTGTGTTGTTTTTCTCATCATTTCAGGTAACTGTATTAATCTCAGACTGGTTTGGTCAATAGTTTGCCAGGTCTTCTTAGGAAAATGCAAGACATTGCATTGTTTCATACTTTTCATCTTCAGAAAGATCTTTCTTCCTCACCATATTTTATGAGAACTGCCCGTCCTTGAACTTCAGACTGTTACACATGTTTAAGAATAAAGTTTTGTATCTCTAGAATAAAGATTTGTATTTGTATCAAATAAACATTTGTTATTAAATGTTGTCTTTTGGACAAGATGTTCATAATTGCTTCTCATATTTGGAAAGATGTTCGACACGTGTTGATCATTTACTACTGATCAGAGCTCTACCTCACTGACAAGCTGCACATAACAGCTTTCACGATTTCATAATCGCACTAAACAGAACAATTTTATCGCAATTTCATTTTGATTTCGATTAATTGTGCACCTCTAACTGAAACTGTGGTCTGCCATGGCATAATCCACAATCTCTCTGTTAAAGATCTCCCCATCCAGCTTCATTACCAGTTTCTCTTTACTCTCATTTCAAACGGTCTCCCTTTTGGATTACCTTTGGCTTCAGGGCTGTTTACAAGGTGCGTGCTGTCAGCTCTCGCTTCCCTGCAGCATCAAGGCGAATCTCATGCTTTCATTCCCAGCTGTTGACAGACATGGTGCGGCGCCTCCGTAACTCATGTCACAAAGCTGGGTTTTATGCTCAATCGTGACAAGTGCCATTCTTTTGCAGACTCTCCAATATATCTCTTTCAGTTAGACTAACAGCATGTCAGCTTCTCTCACCACTGTCACAGCACAATGTATTAGACACACAATAACTTGGCTCCTGCCAGTCAAACTTGTCCAATATATCACACTGTTAAGTCCTGGAGGCATTTTAGCCACAGCAACACCTGTGGTCAGACTGGGCATGTTACATCTACACCCCTTTCAGCTCTGCCTGACTGGTGGAGGCCTGTCAATCAAGACACAGAGGCCATTAGTAAGAGTGATGGGTTGGAGGTCTATGTTAATTAAACCCTATTCGCATAATGCAGCTTCACCTGGTGTTTAAGTCTTTGTTTCTCCATTTGAGCTGCCTGTGAATCATTGCTGGATAAGGCAACAAGTCATTTGCCTAGGTTTTCGGATGCAGCCATTGATTGGCTGTAACTGACAGCAATTAAACAATATCAAGGCTATAATGTAGTCAGCAGGGCCCTTTGATGATTTGGAGCCAAAGAAATAGAAGTACCCTCAGGCCATTCAAGACGAGGAATTACCATCTAATTCCATCACTTGTTCACCAATGGATGCTCTGCAGTGAATGGGTGCGGTCAGAATGAAGTCCAAACTGCTGATAAAAACATCACAATCATTTTCCACTGGAGCAAGTGTTATTATGGATTATGGACCCATATTTTAACTATAAGCGATGGTTTGAACTTTGAAGTCACTTTAGTTTATTAAAAACATGCAACTTGATGGATTGATACATTTGTCAAAATATATTCCAATTAAAAAAAAAAAACAAGCTCATCGATGTCTGGAATGGCCTGAGGGTTAAATGTTCAAAATTTCAGGCATACTTAATAAAGTACCTTCAGCAAATTTAGTACCTTCATTTTTGGGTGAACTTTTCCTTTAATATTATAATGTCTTGAATTTTGTAACAACCATTCAGCTTTCAGCATCAGTTATTGAGTTGTTTTCAGGCCATTTAGAAATGCAATATCCGCACGTTGCTGTTATATTGTGAGAAGTTGCTGGTTCTCCTGAGATGATGCTCTTACAGTTACTAGGCTCTAGTGTTTGTATCCTCTCCTCATCATTAGTGTTGCCGCTGGTAAACAGCTTTGATTATTGCAGAGACCAATACGGTGGAAAGTGAGAGGGCTGTTTGGATACAACCGAACTTTCATCCCCAATCTTGCACTGAGCTTTTTAAGAGGTACAACCTCCCACCATGTAACCGTCCTGCTGGCTCAAATCCTGTTTCCTGGCAACGCATCTGTTACTTTGCCTCATTTTTGGTTTCTCCAGATTTGATTCATCACATCCAGAATGTTGACATGAATGTATAATGAATGTTCTCATGGTCACATGCCACATATTAGTGTTGTGAAGGACATTTTGTTTGATCTCTTTTTACTGAACTTGTTTTCTTTTTATGTGATTTTACAGCTCTTATAATAAGCTTACTATTTCCAAATTCCAGAATGTACTGTACTCCCTAATTTTCTGAATTTTCACACCAGCCAAACTAAATTCATTTAGGTCCCACACAATGTATTATTGTTGTTATTTTTTTTAAAGTATTATTAGATGATGAACAAACATCTAGATTAAAAAAAAGCCTCCCTCACTTGTAAGTAGCTTTGGATAGAAGCGTCTGCTATAAATGAATGACTGTAATTTAAATGTAAATGTAGTCATTAATGCGAATGAGTGCTGGAAGCCAACACATCCTGATGACTGGAAGAGCTATTTATCTTATTTATTAAGTTTAGTATTAACTGTTACAAATATATTCTCACTGAGGTTTATAATTATATAAGGAGATATTGAGTAGTTGAAGGACAGTCATTTCACAAAACAGCTTGTAGAGTAAGACAATGAAATATATAGTGCTTTAAATCCATAGCATGTAGCTATTAACTGGACAGAATTAAGTTTTTGTTGCAGAGCTCTGCTAAACAGTCAACTGATTCAAATGTACAACTATAGAGTCATGTTGAGCAGTTTGGATCAGGTTAAGTTTTTCAGTTTTTTTCCGCATTCTGTAGCAAGCATTTTGATAGGTGTTTTGACAGTTCAGAGCCACCGTACAAGCGAATGCCAAAATCCAGATTGCCGAATGTCAAGTTCATCCACTTCATCTATAAATCCTTGCACACAGAGTTCACAGAAATTGGTGGTATATTTAATATGTGGCTCTAGTATCGCTAGCAAAAGCATCAAACTGAGCCACTGACATCCTGGAGTAAGCTTTGAATCGCCCAATATTTCCTTTCTTTCTTTTTTTTTTTCAAGAAACGAGAACAACAAATCCTCACTGCTTGAAAACTCCATTTAGCGCTGTTTTGCTGCTCTTTTTGCAGCATATTAATTAATACGCATCAGACTCAGTGTGCAAGGTTTCTGTGCATGACGAATATTTAGGGTTTAGAATATGAAAATTTCGGACTCAGTGTACAGAGACCTTGTTAATTTGTTGAGTACAGCTAGCAATGATGACACAATATAAAGAACAAAACAACTGGTGCTTTACTGTGATCAGAGCTCCATAATTTAATTGCTTTACATCTCATTTACATCACAGACAAATGTTTGCTGATTGGTCTAGATGTGCTAAAATGCAGTACACTCATGGTAGCTCACCAGGTTTTCACAAAATTTTCTAGATCGAAAGATGAACGGAAAGTATTGTAGTGGATCAGTGAAAATGGACTACATTGCTCACCATAACATAACTATTTCCATCAGCAATTTAATTATATGGCTCTGTTCCAAAACCTAGAGAGCTGCCTACATAGACTGCATCTTAAAGGGATAGCTCAGCCAAAAATGTCAGTTGTGTCATCAGTTACCAACCCTCATGTTGTTTCAAATGGACTCGAGGAGTAGAGGGACAGAAATTTCTCAGGTTTCTATAAAAATATCTTCATTTTACCACTTCCTACAGTAGAATTGTGCTTTTAGACCCTTCGTGAAATGAAACGCAATGCAAGGTGGTTAAACCTTTGAACACTCCTCTGATGCCTTACACCTTTAAAGCCTGTCACAGTTTTTTTGTTGTTGTTGTTAAGTATCACATTTGATTCATCAGGCTTTCATGGCTCATATATTGAGAATAGGGAGTTCAGAAGAAAAATCACCTTGGTTTTATTCAGAGGCCCAAACTAAGCAAAAATATGCAACTTGGTGCAGATGCAGATTCTTACATGGGCAAAAAAAAGAAAGTAAAAAGACATTCTTATAGCTTGTAATGTAAATCAATAAAAAATAAATAAATACTTCGATTAAATGATCATAATTTTAAGATCTGGTTTTGTTGGGTACCTGGGCATTGTGGGATCAAAGGAAATGAGGAAGTCGAGCATTATTGGGGGATCTCAAAATGTGTGCAGTACCTCCTATGGATTTAAAACCAATGATTTGTTCCTATGGTAATATCAAATGGCAAACAGAATGGGATCTGTATACAATGAATGAACTACATGAAATAAGTTCCAATGTTGGAAAAAGACATTTCTATAAATTTTCTAACTGATGGGACCAGACTGTTTGTTCCCGCTGTAGATTAAGTCAGGTCATCCCAGGATGATATGTTATTACAATGATCTAAGTTTTTAATACTTGGAGAAGATCCTACAACATGTTCTCTCTTCCGAAATCCCTTTATCCATTAAGCATGTTTTATTAGATTGTGCTGGCTTCTTGGTACTCTTTAAGAAAACTTTTTTTTATTCAGTTAACTCTTTTGAAGAGATTTTTAACAGAGTTAAGCCAAATACAGTTTTGGAGATTTTAGCAAAAATAAATTATAAAAACATGATATAATTCAGCCGTAATATTTCTGGAATGGAGTTAAACACAAACAAACAAACTTAGATAAAATGCATACAAATATCATTATGATACAAATATCAACTCTTTATCTCCTAATAATATGCCTTATTAGTATGACATTTACACGTAAACTTAGGTTTATAATCCAAGCTCTGTAGTTTTTATTGTGCCCCCCACAGAATGTATAATGCAATGCAAAACACTGGCACTGAGAGGATGAACAAATAAAATCATGTTTCTAAAAATGATGCATGGATTATCAAGTAAAAAAAAAACTTTTATTCTTTAAAGCAAGATCTTTAAAGTAAAACTATCAATCAGATGACAGAAGGCAAAGTATATTGTGTGCAACAGGATTTTCATACATTTTGATGAGGTTAAGGATGATCAAGTAGGGTTAAGACAGTACATTAGCAACAATTTCGTCAAGATACGTTATGAATGCTGATGCATAAAGTCACTCTTTTGGGTCTCATTGTTTTTTAGGGTGCCCTACAAATTGGTGATGCGTTACTGTTGATAATATGTAGCATTCATATTTTTTATAGCTAATAAAGGAGTATTGTTTTTCTCCTGCATTGCTTTGTCATAATGTGATTTGTCTCTGTGTTTTTGGCGTCCCTGTAGAAATATAAGCCGGGCAGATGTGATGAAATTCTGAAGTGGAAGCCGCCCAGCCACAACTCGGTCGATTTCAGACTCAAGATCACCAAAGTCGGCGGGGAGGGGTGAGTCATGATCGCCATGGAAACTGCATCCACTACGCTCAAATCAATGCTGAACATCAGTACACATCCGTACAAACGTCCCACAACTTGCACGGAGATGAGAGACATATTTCTCCTGTGTCTGTCTTTATCTCTATGTATGCGCTAATGTGCGAGTGATTATGAAACATACAGCTCTGAGTCAGACGCAGGTGGTTGCAGCATTAGCAACTTTTTGAGTCGCTACTTTTCAGAACTTAATATGCACCAAAATGTGATTCGTGAGGCCCGTTCCTGAACAGACTGGTGGCTTTGATTATGTGCAGCTTGACATTTCTCTCCGAAGAAACGTAGCGGAGCATAAAGTGTGAGTTCCTCATTTACGCCTCTCTCAACCCATCTGTCCACTCTGTCCAGACTCGAGATTTGACTGTCCTCAAATGAGCCTGGCTTATCTTTTAAATGCAGGCAGTCCAGAGGGAGAGTGCTGACCCTTCTGCAAGGAAATTCATTTATAAAGCAATTGTTTTTTGTTTCCATGTGTGTAAATCTCTTTATGAATGTGTCCAGGTTATATTTCACCCCATATTCGAAAGAAAGAAAAAAGTATTTAATGCAAATATTTTTTTTCATTTTCTTGACGATTAGGCACTTTTAATAAATTATAACTTATTCCTTTATGATTAGGGATTTTAACTGTACACATATTTGTACAGAACATTTTCGGTATGGGACTTCCGTTTCGGTATGCATGTGTATCGAACAAATACGGTGTTTAAATCACTGCATGAGTGGAACTTCATTGTGTCCTTACTTATGATAAGAAAGAAAAACGTCTGGATACAATACAGTAAAAAAAAAAAAAAAGAAATTTGCATAATTGTAGTAGTGCAAAATCTCATTCCATTTTTTAAATATGACTGGGACATTTTCATTAGGTTCACCCATATATTGTAGTGCTTGTTTGTGTTTGGTATCGGATCATCCTTGTGAATAATTTTCTGCCTTGGGGAAGGTACACACAAGATGTTTCTGCTAAGCAGCTAGACGGAGTGCAATGGAACTGAGCAGAACACCACGGCTTCGCGACATGTTTTAGGAACCAGGCTTGTCATCGCCATTATTTTGTGCTTAATTGCGATATTATTAAGACATGAGACTCCAGGAATGAAAACGCAACAAACAGCAGAACGTTTTAGAAAACAGACACAAAATCCATTTGTCAACCCTGATACATTATCATAACATCTATTTCCAATTTTTCACACCTCCCTTGTCATGAACGCTATTCACTTCCAATACGACAACACCACCGTGAGCCGCAGCAAAAAAAAAATATAGATACAATAAGCTTTTTCGCACATGATGCAAGCTTTATTTTGTATAATGTCAGTAGTATTGAGAGACCAAATTTTTTTAAGCTTATTTATTTTTATACTATATATTTATACTATATACTTTATACTATATTATTTATATAATACTCTCTGTGGGTAGGAGAATGAAATGGCAAATACAGGTTTTTACACTGAGCAGCATTACACTGAAAATACCCCCTTTTTTAAAAATAGACATGAAAATGCACTATACAAACATAAATGGTTGTAATTCATGAATGCTTTGAAATACAGTCCTAAGGTTGGTATCTTTTTAAAGAAGACAATCTATAGATTTAGTAATTTTTTTTGTTTGTTTTTTAATGCAAGTGTAAAAAAAAGTTATAGAAGTTTAAGTTTACCATAAATAAAATTAACTGTACTAAAAAAAAATATTTACATAAATATATATGCCTTGCGAAAGTATTCATACCCCCTAATTTTTCTCACATTTTATGTTGCTGCTTTTTTTCCCCCCACATCAATCTACACTCCATACACCATAATGACAAAGCACAAACAGAACTGTCACAACTTCGTACATTTATTAAAAATAAAAAAACTGAAATAAGTATCCATACCCATAACTAAATATTTCGCTGAAGCACCTTTACAGTCTCAAGTCTTTTTTGTTTGATACAACAAGCTTTTCTCATCAGAATGTGTCAATTATTCTTCATCTCACCTCTTCACTTCTCAAGCTCTGTCATGTTTGATGGGGGCAGATGCACATCTTCAGGTTTCTCCAGAAATATTTGATTGGGACCAAGCTCAGGCTGTGGCTGAGCCACTCAAGGACATTTACAGAGTTGTCTATAAGCCGTTCTTGCTGTCTGTCGCTGTCCTGTTGGAAGATGACACTTCTGCCCATTCTGGGGTTCTGAAAAATCTGGACTGGGATTTCATTAAGGTTATCTCAATATTTTGGTGCATTGAGCTTTTCTTCTACTCTGATGAGTCCCTCAGTCCCTGCCGCTGAAAAACAGCCTCTCAGCATTAGGCTGGTCCCAGCACACTTTACTTTTGGGATGCTACTGTGCAGGTGATGAGCAGAGCTGGTTTCCTTCAAACATGCTTAGTACTGAGGTTCATCAGACCAGAGAATCTTGTTTCTCAGAGTCTGGGTGTCCTTTTGGGGCTTTTTATTGTAAATTCCAAGCATGTTTTTCATGTGACTTAACTGAAGAGAGGATTGAGTTTGGTCACACCGCCATAAAGACTGGATCAGCGGAGTGTTGGAGTGATGTTCGTCCTTCTGTAGGTTTCTCCTACAGTATCTCCACATATGATCATGGAGCTCAACTAAAGTGACTATCAGTTTCTTGGTCCCCACACTAACCAAAGCCCTTCTCCATTAGTTGCTCAGTTTGGCCAGGAGGCCATCTCTAGGAAGAGTCCTGGTTGTTTCAATTAAGGGTAACAGAGACTACATGCTTCAGCTGAAGGCTCGTTGCAAAATGGCCAATGCGTTTAACAGACCAGAAATAGAAGATCCTCCTATAACCAACAGGTCTGGTGTTTGGGTGCACTTTGGATTCCCTGTACCTGTTGGTTATTGGAGGATCTTCTATTTCTGGTCTGTTAAACGCATTAGCCATTTTGCAACGAGCCCTCAGCGCGTACTGAGTGAGCGAGCGCCTTACTCTGTAGTGGAAAACGTAGGTTTTAAGAACATGCTTAATGTAATTGAGCCCCGTTACAATATTCCTTCACGAGCCCATTTCAGACAGACCGTAACTCCTGCTTTGTTCCAAAAAACATAAGCCCTATAGAGAACCAATTGAGTAAAAACACACTCAATATAAAGAGTTATAGAGTTCCATATAAAAAGTTACATCTTTTTTTATTCATAACTAATATAACATTTTCATTTTTTTTTTATAAGGAGCTGTTTTTGTTTTATACAGTATGCTGCTAAGAAAACACCATAGAAGATGGGTAAAGAATAGCTCCATCATTGTTCAATGTAAAAAAAAAAAAAACATACTTTGTTAGTTTTAATAAATAAAACATTTTTTAAAAATCAAGGAAATTTATCTGCCAATTTTTTCTTTTTGCTGTATCTAAAATGTACCGAACCGTACCGAACCGAACCGTGACACCAGTGTATCGTATCGAACCGATCCGTGAATTTTGTGAACCGTTACACCCCTAATATATATATATATAAAATATTTTGGAATCTAAATTTGCTATAAAATCACAGTAATATTTATGTTTTAAATCTGAATCACAAATATACCAAAAAATTGATACCCAAACTCCATTGAACATGGATTTTCCTGTCACAAATTTATACCTTACTGTCAAGTCACCTGTATTTATATAGTGCTTTTAACAATACAGATTGTAACAAAGCAACTGAACAGCAGCAAAAAGAAAAATAGTGTGTCAATAAAGCAAAAAGGCAGTTCATCATTGAATTCAGTGATCTCATCATCCAGCTCAGTTCAGTTTAAATAATATCTGTGCAATCAAGTCAACGAAATCGCTGTAAATGAAGTGTCCCCAACTAAGCAAGCCAGAGGCGACAGCGGCAAGGAACAAAAACAAGAACAAACCTTGGGAGAAACCAGGCTCAGTCGGAGGTCAGTTCTCCTCTGGCCAGACGAAACCAGTAGTTCAATTCCAGGCTGCAGCAAAGTCAGATTGTGCAGAAGAATCATCGGTTTCCTGTGGTCTTGTCCTGGTGGTCCTCTGAGACGAGGTCTTTACAGGGGATCTGGGGCTCTAGTTGTCCTGGTCTCCGCTGTCTTTCAGGGCAGTAGAGGTACTTTCTAGGTGCTGATCCACCATCTGGTCTGGATACGTACTGGATCCGGGTGACTGCAGTGACCCTCTGATCTGGATACAGACTGGATCTAGTGGCTATGGTGACCTCGGAATAAGAGAGAAACAGACTAATATTAGCGTAGATGCCATTCTTCTAATGATGTAGCAAGTACATCGGGTGTTATGGGAAGTGTTCCCGGTTCCGGTTTACCTAATTAATGCAGCCTAAAAATCCTTTAACGGATTTGGATATTTAAGAGATTAAGAGGTTTAAGAGATGGGTCTTTAATCTTGATATAAACATGACAGAGTGTGTCTGCCTCCTGAACCATGTTAGTTAGGTTGATGTGAATGTGGAGGACTATAATGTAACAAGAGCTCTTTCAAATACTGAGGTGCTAAACCAATTAGGGCTTTATAAATAATAAGCAATATTTTAAAATCTATACAATGTTTGACAGGGAGCCAGTGCAGTGTTGACAGGACCGGGCTAATATGGTCATACTTCCTGGTTCTAGTAAGAACATTAGCTGCTGTATTTTGAACCAGGTGGAGTTTGTTTATTAAGCGTGCAGAACAACCACCCAGTAAAGCATTACAATAATCTAACCTTGAGGTCATAAATGCATGAATTAATGTTTCCGCATTTAACATTGAGAGCATAGGTTGTAACTTAGATATATTTTTGAGATGGAAAAATGCAGTTTTACAAATGCTTCAAATTAGGGGTGCACTGATCAAGATCGGCCGATCATTAATGCGCATCTCGTCAGTAAAGCCGGTTCTCTAATCAGCGGTAAATTCCATCAGGTGCATGATTTCACATAGAGCACCTGCTACTACACAGAGCCATTGTTAAAGGGTTTGTTCACCCAGATAGCAAAATTGTGTAATTAATAACTTACCCTCATGTTGTTTCAAACCCGTAAGACCTCCGTTTATCTTTGGAACACAGTTTAAGATATTTTAGATTTAGTCCGAGAGCTCTCAGTCCCTCCATTGAAGCTGTGTGTACGGTATACTGTCCATATCCAGAAAGGTAAGAAAAACATCATCAAAGTAGTCCATGTGACATCAGAGGGTCAGTTAGAATTTTTGGAAGCATCGAAAATACATTTTGGTCCAAAAATAGCAAAAACGACGACTTTATTCAGCATTGTCTTCTCTTCCGTGTCTGTTGTGTGAGAGAGTTCAAAACAAAGCAGTCTGGATATCCGGTTCGCGAACGAATCATTCAGTTCACCAAATCGAACTGAATCGTTTTAAACGGTTCGCATCTCTAATACGCATTAATCCACAAACTTAACTTAAGCTGTTAACTTTTTTAATGTGGCTGACACTCCCTCTGAGTTTAAACAAACCAATATCCCGGAGTAATGCATGCACTCAAACAGTACACTGACTGAACTGCTGTGAAGAGAGAACTGAAGATGAACACCAACATAGTGTTATGAGCGCGGGTAAATCGAAGGCTTGAATCAAGGGCAATCATCGCAAATGACGCCATTACGTCGAGCGCAAAAGAACCGGTGAAGCATTTTCTTCAACCGGTTTATTGAATCGAACTGTCAGAAAGAACTACTGGTGATCCGAAAACTGATGCAACCGGTTCTTGACTCGTGAACGAGTCAGTCTTTTGTTCGTTATCTGGCTCGGCTCGGTGTTCATCTTCAGTTCTCTCTTCACAAAATCCAACTGATGACGAAGAATCGACAGAGCAGCCATCAAGTCTTAGACAGCGTTCTAAGTTATTACATGCAGATTTTGTTTTGATTTGAATTATTTCATTTTAAAGTAATAATATAGATATATTTATCATGTATTTGAGGTAAGTATTCGCTGAGTTTCTGTTCATCATTGTGAAGTGATCCTGTTCAAGACTGAGATGGCAGAAAAACGGGGAAAAATCCTATTTGTTTTCTTGATTTTACAAAAGCACAATATTTTGTTGATATTGTGAGTGCACACAAATAAAAGATTTGACCCTTTACCATTTCAATTGATGGATTACCACCTTTATGAGTAAAAATGATGGCATATACAGTAGGTTGACAGCCTATTTGGGCATTACGCGCGGCGGTGCCGCGGCATTAACTGAATTCAGTCGCGTGTTAAAATAATTCGCTTAACTACCGCCAGGTGGCGCAAAGGGACGAATTTTGAACTGACTGTAATAATAAAATGAGGCATCAATAGCATTATATTATAACATTTTAACATCCTTAAAAACCATTATAAAATTTAAAGTAAGAGTTAATTTAAAAACGTGGGATAGTTTTAAGCTGCAGTAAAAATGTAAAAGAAAGACCTTTACACAAAGCCTTACTGCATGCTATTGTCATTAAACAGTCATTACTATATATATATATATATATATATATATATATATATATATATATATATATATATATAAACAAACCAGAATAAAAATATTAAATGTTCTAATCCGTGTGTGTGTTCCTATAATCCGTGTGTGTGTTCCTATATATATATATAGGAACACACACACAAGGATTAAAAAATATATATATATATATATTCATTCTGGTTTGCTCTTAGCAAAAATAAATAAATACAATTCTTAAAGTTCTATATGAGGAACGAAATGAGAACGGTCCAGCATTAAGACCGCACTAACAGCAATAATTCTTATTAACTGCTATTGTTCTTGATTTTTCAAACTGTCTCCAATTATGCCTTAACTGTGTGAGCAAAAATTGAGTATGGTATATTTCAGCTGTTTTATGCGCTGGTGCCTCACGCGCACATGTTCATTGTTACAGTGAAGTTCAGCATTAGCAGCGGTCTACTGTGGCATATTTTTGCTCATTATAAGGCCATCCTTAAAAATATCTTGGTTTGCAGTAACAGTAATTTAAAAAAAAAAAAAAGGGTCGGTAGGTCGGTCTATATTTTTTTTTCCAAGTTTCAATGTAAAAAAAAAAAGTACATTTTTGTGATGGTGATGACGTCGGTATGAATTTAAACAAATTAGCATATCGTGACGTCACTGACTGGGTCTTCAAACCGTGCCTTCGGGCGCATCATTGCAAACCTCATTTTGATGCAGGCTATATAGACCACAAACAAATTTAAATATTTGTCAAAAACATGTTTATTGCATGAATTTCAGGTGAGAAAAAAAATGAGGAACTGTTATACTTGCATCCACCGCTACGTATCAATGCAACCTACAAATTAGAGAACGTTTACTTTGCTTTCATGGGTTGTCACTTCTGTGAAAAAAATCCTGTTTGATTTGAGTGACGAGTGTTCATTGAATCGATTGTAAAATCGATTTTGCATGTCTAAAGTTTTATACGGCAAATAACACCAAATATAGGTAAATCCACGGACAACAGGCAGGAGGAATGTAAAGATTCAGTATATTGGTAAAGACCAATATTTCTGATGATTTATTGGCGTGAAGTTACGTGCAAAATGACAAACAGGAGTGCAACATTTTCGAAAAACAATAAGCAGAGTGGACTGCCATAATGCAAAACATTTACTGCAGGCTTCAACATGGCTGTGTTTACGATTAAATTTCAACAACAACAAAAAAAATCGCATAGGTGATTTTCTTAGGCTATCAAAAAAAATATTTTTTCGAATATTCGTCGAATTTGAAATAAAAATCCACATTCGAATGCGCATATGAATTTTAGGTGTGCATTAAGGAAGCTGCCTTATGAGCCCCGGTCTGTGTTCCATTCCACCTCGCCGCGCACAGCTGTGTCTACACAACTTTCAAAGGCGGACGAGCTCGACACGCAGTAGCCTATCTGCTTTCTCATCTTTCACCTCGTGTACGCGCACGAGATGCGATGACAATATATGTGTCATTGCATTATAAGGTTATGTTAGCCTATCCAGTTGAAGCCACTTAAAAAAAAAAATCAATGTGGAGAAGATCTTGTTTACATCAAAACTGAAACCAAGCCGTTCACACAGAACGCATATTTCGCGCATCTCATGTTTTTAAACGAAAAAATGTATCCTGTGGGTCCGTGTATATTTTGGTCATTTGATTTTCTATTTATAAATAAATAAAGATAAATGAGAAACGGTTTGATTTTCGTTTTTTCGTTTTGTTTAAGAAACGGAAAACGAAAATTTACAACCCGAATTCCGAAAAAGTTGGGACGTTTTTTAAATTTTAATAAAATGAAAACTAAAGGAATTTCAAATCACATGAGCCAATATTTTATTCACAATAGAACATAGATAACGTAGCAAATGTTTAAACTGAGAAATTTTACACTTTTATCCACTTAATTAGCTCATTTAAAATTTAATGCCTGCTACAGGTCTCAAAAAAGTTGGCACGGGGGCAACAAATGGCTAAAAAAGCAAGCAGTTTTGAAAAGATTCAGCTGGGAGAACATCTAGTGATTAATTAAGTTAATTGATATCAGGTCTGTAACATGATTAGCTATAAAAGCTTTGTCTTAGAGAAGCAGAGTCTCTCAGAAGTAAAGATGGGCAGAGGCTCTCCAATCTGTGAAAGACTGCGTAAAATTTTTTTGGAAAACTTTAAAAACAATGTTCCTCAACGTCAAATTGCAAAGGCTTTGCAAATCTCATCATCTACAGTGCATAACATCATCAAAAGATTCAGAGAAACTGGAGAAATCTCTGTGCGTAAGGGACAAGGCCGGAGACCTTTATTGGATGCCCGTGGTCTTCGGGCTCTCAGACGACACTGCATCACTCATCGCCATGATTGTGTCAATGACATTACTAAATGGGCCCAGGAATACTTTCAGAAACCACTGTCGGTAAACACAATCCGCCATGCCATCAGCAGATGCCAACTAAAGCTCTATCATGCAAAAAGGAAGCCATATGTGAACATGGTCCAGAAGTGCCGTCGTGTCCTGTGGGCCAAGGCTCATTTAAAATTGACTATTTCAAAGTGGAATAGTGTTTTATGGTCAGACGAGTCCAAATTTGACATTCTTGTTGGAAATCACGGACGCCGTGTCCTCCGGGCTAAAGAGGAGGGAGACCTTCCAGCATGTTATCAGCGTTCAGTTCAAAAGCCAGCATCTCTGATGGTATGGGGGTGCATAAGTGCATTAGGTATGGATACAGCTTGCATGTTTTGGAAGGCTCTGTGAATGCTGAAAGGTATATAAAGGTTTTAGAGCAACATATGCTTCCCTCCAAACAACGTCTATTTCAGGGAAAGCCTTGTTTATTTCAGCAGGACAATGCAAAACCACATACTGAAGCTATAACAACAGCATGGCTTTGTCGTAGAAGAGTCCGGGTGCTAACCTGGCCTGCCTGCAGTCCAGATGTTTCACCTATAGAGAACATTTGTCGCATCATTAAACGAAAAATATGTCAAAGACGACCACGAACTCTTCAGCAGCTGGAAATCTATATAAGGCAAGAATGGGACCAAATTCCAACAGCAAAACTCCAGCAACTCATAGCCTCAATGCCCAGACGTCTTCAAACTGTTTTGAAAAGAAAAGGAGATGCTACACCATGGTAAACATGCCCCGTCCCAACTATTTTGAGACCTGTAGCAGAAATCAAAATTGAAATGAGCTCATTTTGTGCATAAAATTGTAAACTTTCTCAGTTTAAACATTTGCTATGTTATCTATGTTCTATTGTGAATAAAATATTGGCTCATGTGATTTGAAAGTGTTTTAGTTTTCATTTTATTAAAATTTAAAAAACGTCCCAACTTTTTCGGAATTCGGGTTGTAGCTGGATTTTTCGTATTTTTGTTTGAATGTGTGGGCGGCGCTGAAACGCCCCTTTCATCCTTCTGTTCTGCACCGACATGCGGCAACGAGAGCTCAGTTCATTTTCACCAGGACAGAAGCGGCAGACAGCAGAGTTGATTAATCCTGCGGATTCTTTGCTAGTGGTAAATGTATTTATTTATTTATTTATTTATTTATCTATCTTTGAACAAACAAATTAATTTATTCAATGACATTTGAATTTTACTGTAGGCCTATGATCTATGGCATGAAATATGCGGATTTTTAGCCTACTAATGTTATTCTATGCCTATTTAAGAAAAACCTCACAGGTAGCCTAACATGTTTTCATTTGCTATTACAAACAACAGCAACTGAAGCTTTATCTTGTAGAGTGTAGTCTGCTGCACTTCTCCGATCGGCGGATCCCGGTCCACACCTTCCATTCCGATAACAGGGGAAAGAGCTTCAGCTCCGTCAGTTTGGATCGTGAGACACCCTAAATAACATGAAAACCTTACAAAACTCAACAGGATGTGCTTTCTGCTATTTCGGTCTACATTAACTTCTTTCTGAAACGTCAGAAATGAACCAGGCTCATGCATCAGACGAACCATGTCTAGCTGGACATGTCTACTTTTAAAATAATCAATTTAAATAGAAAAATAATAATAATAATTTTATATTTAGGCCTATTTTTTTTTACAGTCTGATAACAAGCTGTATTCGTTTTCCTTTTTTAATTATTATTTTTGTTTTAGTTTATTGAAAATAAATTGGCTAAAATAGAAGCAGACATGTTTAAATTAAAACAACCACAAAAACATGACTAGTCTTGAGGGAAATATAGGTTTTATTATTTTTATCAATCGCAGATCTCACAGACGAACGTCTTAATTAGAGCCCGACCGATATATCGGCCGGCCGATATTATCGGCCGATATAAGCTAATTGCATTTAAATCGGCATCGGCATTTATAACGGCCGATGAAACATGAGAAACAGAGTCTCATGCTTCACTCATGTTATGAGTGTTGCACAGTGTGCCCACCAGAGGGAGCTCTGCAGCTCCAGAGTTAACAACAGCGCCAGAAGTCCACTACAGAAGAAAGCGATCAACTGTTTTGACGGTGAGTCTGTCGTTCGTCATGTGAAATGATTGTAGATTTAGTTCAAACCCTGTATATAATAACTGTGTGGTAGTTCTAGCTAACGGTCCTATCATTATCACTTCTAAATATTCTGTAACATCACTTACAGCCGCTAATGCATTGCTATATTAGATTAGCCACAAAGCTAATACCATGTTTATCAGTGGAAGAGCGCGAACGTTAATAGGAGGTCAAACTATAACGTTAGCGTTTAACTTATTCTTATTCTATTGCGGTGTGTTTCCCACATAATGACCGCGTAATTGGGCCTTTCACACAGGACGCGGTATGCACGGCGCTTGCCGCTGGGCTCAGCGTTGCCCTTCAGATACAACGCGATTTGCGCTGCGCTATGGTGTAGGCGGAGTTTTAAAAACGTTTAGCGGGAGCTCTTTCATAGTCTGTTCCTCCTCCTTTCGGTCAGCAGCAAACATGTATCTGTCCCGTTGTAAGAAGCGAGCGATAGCGCTAGTCCTGCTGATGAGAATTAAGAGAGAAGCAAGGAAGAAGAGGCTACCCTCAGGTCCAGAGAACAATTTGGTGAATTCAGGCTGGTTACGTTACTCTAACGCTAATAGCTTCCTTTTTAGCAGGCCTGTGAAATGCTTGCTATTAACTTGTTTGAAGCTGGTTCTTCTCAAAATTGACAGCGGTGTGTTCATGACACTAACGTTAACCATTCAACTTCGAATTGATTCCGTAATCTTCCGGTAATAGTAGGCAAGACGATGTTTTGATTCAGACTGCACAAAGAGAAGAGGAGAAGATATACGGGTCTGTTGTGAATGTGTCTGTGAGAGCAAATATAGTGTAGTTACAGTAACTACAGTAGGTGCGTCAGAAATGATTAAACCAGAGGGGACATGTAAATAAATGTGAGCTGAACAAGCGCTTTTTTTTTTTTTTTTTTACATAGTTTCAAAGCAGCTTTACAGACATAACAGGAAAATGTTGAAATAATATTGTTAAATATAAGTAGGTAATACCTATTGCTTGACAAATAAAAAAATATATATATATTTCTCATTTTTGCCTATGTAGGAGATCCCAGTTTATTATTATTATAATTCTAATGATGACATGAGTAATGATACATGGTGATATTATTAATACACATGCTTATTCTTTCTCCGTCTCTCTTTCTGCCTACAGATGGCTGAAAAAGGTGAATGCTGTAGCAGCAAAGTGTGGGACTACTTCTGCAAATACTTTAACTTTAGTATTATAATTTATTTACAGTAAACACACAGACTGTTAAAACCAGCTTCAACTGGAAGAAAGTAAAAGTGTTAAATGTTTAAAACCAGACTGTTTTTTGATCATTAAAAAATATATACTTTTGATGTGCAATTGTTTAGTCATTGAGACTGTAATCTAAGGCTTTTTTTTTTAACATAGTCCATTCTGGAAAATGGTTTATACAGCCCACATACATAGAACAGGCAGATATTTTGCTATTGAATGTTGTGTAAATGCAGTTTATAGGAAATGGGTCTAATATCCAGATTATTTTTCAAATCAAAATATCGGCTTATAAATCGGCTCTTTTTGAGTTAATATCGGCATCGGCCCCCAAAAATCCATATCGGTCGGGCTCTAGTCTTAATATGATCGCACATTAGAAATGTTTGGTGAGATAAAATGTGCACGATAACATTAAGCAAATCTCTTCGCCATCGTCACTCTTTATTATTAAGCAGGAGTTTACGTACAGTTAATGCGTGTGAGTGTGCCGCGCTCGTTGTGGTGTGTGTGTGTGTGTGTGACTGACAGACAGTCTCCGCGGCGCGCATTAGAGATCTCGCAGATCTCAAAGACAAACGTCTTAGATATGTCGCACATTAGATATGTTTAGTGAGATAAGATGTGCATGATAACATTATTAAGCAAAAATACATAGTACGTTATTTTTTTTCCCTTGTTCCAGTACTGAAAGCAGAACCGATAGGGTCAGATCTTAGCCTACTGATACGGTCTTTCATAATTTAGCCCCGGGGCCAGTTTAATACCGGGTTTCGGTACACATCCCTACTTATACCTGACTTATATTTTTCCTCTCACAAACTCTGATTTATTTTTTAGTGTAAAAAAAAAACAAAAAAAACATGCAGCAAACAGAGAATAGGTGATGAATCCGTTAAAATGCAACTATAGACGACTTATATATTTTTTCCTCTGACAAACCTAATTTATTTTTTAGCGTGTTTAAAAAATAAAAAATAAAATAGACATGCAGCAAATGAAAATAGGCGATTAATCCGTTACAATTTTATACTTCAGAGCAGAGCCTGGGCCTAATGTAGGCTATCCAGGGTTTTTTTTTTTTTTTTTCATTGCATCTGAAAATGACTTGATCAGCCTCCCACGATGCTCAGCTGTGGACGATTTAAAAATGTTTGATATAAAGGTTGCTGTCCCATTTTATACAGGAATTGTTCATTTAAAAAAATCTAATTATATTGTTAGTTCTATATTGTTAACACAAGTTCATTTAGGCTATTTAGTGACATTTTACCATTTTTTACTTATAAACTCCTTGAGAATTTAAAGTTAGTTTAATAGTATTTAAATTCAAGTTTAAAAATAGGTTTTAACTGCTAAATACCAACAACCATACTGCATGTGAATAAATAAAATGCATACTTTTCATAACATTTCATTATTCATAAAATGCATAACGTTTCTGGTGTTTGGATTTGTACTTCAATATAATGAGCTCTAAGTTTAATAGACTGGTTCTCTCTCTCTCTCTCTCTCTCTCTCTCTCTCTCTCTCTCTCTCTCTTTCTCTCTCTCTCTATTTAACAGCATTAGCTCAATGAAATACGTCTTCCTTCAGGTAGAATGAATGTTTTCCTGCTTGCTAAATGTTGGGCTCATGATCAATAAGTTGTATTCGCCTCAATCTGATTTAGTAAAGTCAAACCGCAGACAGTGAAGCTGCCTCACTGAGCAAGAGTCCCGCGCGCTGTGAGGCGGGAACAGAGGATTCCGCTTGGTCTTAAAGCCTTCTGCAAACATCCACGATCACAAATAACAATGATTTTCATAAAATAATTATTAATTGATGATTTGTTATTATCATTATGGTCTTGTGAAAAAATATATATATATGGATAAAAAGCTAAATGTTTTTCATTTTCATTTCGGTTCATTCTTGGTTTAAAAAAATCTTCAGGTTCAATAGATACAGACAGTTGGTCTGGGAACGCCCCCGGGAACGCCCCGTCACATGATGTGAATTTAGCCTGTGGGGGAAAACATTGCGTTGGCGCCAATTGAAATACACGGGACAATCATGCCGAAGAGTTGTTGTGAAATGTGTGCAGTCGGCATTCATCACAGGCAGGCTACGTTAACATTGTGTTCATTATTAACGCTATCAAAACTGTGTAAGGTTGTTTCTGAAAGTGGCATGTATATATAATTAACGTTAGCCTTATCATTCTACCTTAAGCAAAACTATGTAACGTTAGCCTAGTGTCGAACATAAACCCGTTTACCCACTTAAAAAAGCGTGTGGACACGTAACAACTTAGTTTTGTGTCAGAACTTTCTACACTTTCATTCAGAAATTCACCCCGTCTGTGTTTGCGAAACGATTGAATAGCAGAATCCAGTCAAAAATAGAACTTGCTGTATAATGCAGAACGTCACGAAATTTGGCTATTTTTGAAAGAATACATCTATATTAGGGCTGTAAAATGAATCAAATATCGATATGGACTTGTGTATATGAATATTAAAGTTAAAAGAGCGCTCAATATGTGCATTTTTGTCATTCAGATACACACGATGTTCGCAGTGTTTTCCCCCACGCCAACTCCGCCCTCGCCGCGCCCCCAGCTAAGACTAGATTGCGACTGTATGTAAATGCAGAGCGAAATGGGAACGGTCCAGCATTTAGCAATAATTATTATTAACTCTGTTTTTATTCTTGATTTTTTCAAACTACTAACACTTTACATTTTTGAATTATGCCTTCTGTGTGTCCAAAAATTGAGTATTTTCTGTTTCAGCTGTTTGTTCGCGATGGTGTCTCGTGCTCAGCCAGGGCGGCAAGAAAGAGAGAATGCGAGAGAGAGAGAGAGAGAGAGAGAGAGAAAGAGAAAATTATTAATTTATTTGTTTGTTTTACATTAGGTTACAGTTATCGCACTTATATCAAAAGCATTTTTTTACCCACTCCATTAGTATACATTTGAATTCACTTTAAATTTAGAATAAAAATTCCCGCTCGGCCGCGCTCTATTAGTATATGCGTGCAAAATATTTTAATCTATATTCAAAAATGTCAAAATGAATAAAATTAGGCTATCTGGTCATGAGTAAAAAAGATGACCGCTTTTAAATGAGAAACAATGAGGCTCCTTTTTTAAATTCATCGCCTCCGTTCTGTGAAAGAGCGATTTTTGGATTTGGATTTTAAAATGACATGCATCTCTCAAAGAAAAGGAGAATACAATAGTTCTTCAGGATTGTTTAAGACTCTTCAGGATTGCTTAAGACTGGAAAAGGCCCTGACTCATGGAGACTCGCGGGATGTTGATGGGCATGAATTGTTCGAAGAGCTGACTTTGGGCAGACGCCTGGTTGCTGGAGCCTGGTTGCTAAACCACTGGATGCGTTTAAATTCATCTGTGAAAAAGGAATGGAATAAATTTTTCCAAATGTTTTTGTAGTATTGAGAGTGCTTCTCACTGTCACTGTGATCTCTGGAGAACGCGGTTTCTCAAAGCTTAAACTGATAAAAAAAATTATCTCCGACGTACAAGTTAAACTCGAGGACGCGTTTGTCCTGCGAAAGCCTGACCCGGCTTGTTGTGTGAATGTGAGTTTGTGTGTATCAGTCAAGAAAAAATCGAAACCTACAGTACTTATGAGCTAAAAAGTTGTGTGCATATGTTTAGTTTTATTCTATAATAATATGAGCTGTGAGAATATAATGAATACAAAGAGTAGTGCTGCTGAGTGCAGGCATGTTTCAGCCCAGTAACACACCGTTCCTCAGAGCCAAAACACAGACCGAATTCTGTTCAGCTGGAGGGGGTTGGGTTTTTGGGGTTAGTTATGTGTGTCTTGTGGGGGTCGAGATAAAGGTGTGAATTGCTCTTTCATATGGACAGTGTCTTATGAGGCTTTCAAAGTTGCTGAACCGCTTTATATAGGACTGTTGTTTTGGTTACAGACAAAAAAATGGTCTGTCATCACATAAGATTTTTCTAGTTCTAGTCGTTCATTTGTTATATCCAACTAATCAGAGGTTTATATTAAATTTACATAATCAAATCTTAATATATTCCGCGCTCAAGCACATCCATTAAGTTTGCCACAAAGTACATGAGTAGCCTAATAATTGTGAAAAATGTGACATTTTAATTATTTATTAATAAACAAATGTTTTCTTGTCTTCTGCAAGATGAAATTCACAGTGCTGGCTCTCTCCGACAGAGAAATGCAACATTCACAGATTGTTGAATGTTGAATATTAATGCACCCTGTCATTAATGCGAATTAATAATTTTTGCACAAATACTTGCATATGAATATTAATATGAATATGAATAATAATTAATTATTTTTACATGCAATTATCCAAAATGAAACCAAACAAGATTTGTAATGAAGATAGAATAAATAAGAATAAAAGCTGCACATCTACCATCACACATGCAGTGCAAATCTTGCACATATTTTACACACCTGCATTTAAATGCAGCTGCATTTTTTTTTTTTTTCATTAAATAATATGAAAGCAAAGTAGGGCTGGGTGATAAATAGATTTTATCAATTAACTCGAATTTGTAATTTACATCGGTTTGTTTGAATGAAAATCGGTTTTCTTTTTAACATCCACCGACGCACCACTCAGTTCTCCCATAGTTCAGAGTGGCTCAACCCTCCCCCGCGAGTCCGACATAGACACGCCGCCGAGCAAAGGATGAGCGGAGCGGTGTGATTCTGACTGGAGCCTCCATCACGAGTACAATTCATGCCAACAACCCATTACATAACTGCATATTCAGCAAGAATTCATGTTAAACATATTTAGCTATGGCTTGATCAGGTTATAATGACTGCAATAGTCGAGCGGGGTGTTAAAGGCTATATGAGTTTGTCTGTTTCTTTTACTAATTATTTTCGGGTTAAAGCATGAATTAAACAGATAAAGCACATTCACACCCAATCGCTTTAGCAATAATGCATTCAAACAAATGTAATCTTACAGTGCTACTACATTATCTGTAGGCTATTTGAATTTGAAATCTTGAAGAAATTAATCGATCTGTTTAGATAAAATAACTGACAAAAATGTACTGTTATTTTCCTCACAAACAAAATTTGCACAGCTGATGGGCTAGTATTAACAAAAAATAAATAATAATAAAAAATAATATATAATAAATAATAATAATAAAATAAAATAAAGGCCTTTCCAGCATTAAGGTAATAACATCACAGTTGTTTTATCATCTTGTCTCAGTTATAAGTTATATTAACTATATTAAAACTTGTTTTGAAAAATTTCTTTGTCATTTGAATATTGATTTTAAAATCAATTTAAATCATAAATCGGATTTTTTTTAGGCCATATGCTATCGCCCAGCACTAAAAGCAAGTAAAGAAGGCTCCCTTTAAAATCACTTATGTTGTCAGTTAATGAAGCTCTTTTTTACATTGTGTGCATTATATTGATTATAATGAGAGAACTTGAGTTTAATCGTGAGGACGGTTTATTAATCCGTCCATTTATTAGAGTTTCAAAGATTTAATCGTGCAGGTTTAATTTTATTCGTTTATTGTTTTAGGCTAATTAGGCCTAAATAATGGGAACGAAATTATACAGTGCTTCATGTTTAAACATGCAACCATTTCTTAATTAGTTTACAGACAAATGTCTTTTCCCCAATAAGTTAAAGGACAGGTAACAAATAACACAAATGCATGTTGTTTTATTAAAGGAACAAATATATTTATATTGAAAATATAAATTAAAATATAGGCATAATATATGAAAATATTGACATTTTGTATATTAATCCATGTAGCCTACCCCCCTAAAATAGGCTACCACTTTTAATGCTCCGATGCAAAGTAAACCACAATTTCTTTTGAATAATATAACACATAATTAATATAATATAAATAATACTGCACACCTTTTAAATGTGTCAAATCTAAAATATGGTTTAATACCATGTAGATTAGAGAAAATATAATCACAGGTTCAGTCACAGGCTTGACATTTATCCTGCTTGAATTTGTTCTAATAAATGCACATAACTTCATAAGTACCAAACTTTCGTCTGTGCATATTAAATATTAAATATTTTAACTACAGTGTTTTTCTTTCATTCTCCCTGACTGAAGCCATCAAATCTAACACATCAGCGAGGCAAAACTGACGTCTATTAGCAAAAATGTGCTTTGATGCGCTTGTTTGATAACTTGTGGTTAAAGCGCCACTCAGCGGTCAAAGGTTGCAAATGCACTTTATACCGCCGCCGCCGCAGTACGTGCGGCGGTAAAAAGGGCCTTTTGGATGTCTACTGAGTGTATTAAGTTATAAGTTGGCGCCTCTATGTCCTGTAAAGAGCACTTTAGTTTCCACTCTCCACACAAATGACTGGATATGCGTCTAAGTGCAAATGTTTTTGTTCTCCATTTTATTAACTTTTAAATAAGTACATTCAGTAAGTACATGTAGTACATAAAGTAACCAATCTTGCAGAACTTGTTCTTGCATTTAATACACAAGACACAGCGATGTAAATGAACGCAGAGAACGACAAGATGCTTCTCAGATGTACAAGGTGTCTGTTTTCCACGTTTAAATAGAAAAACAATTAAAAATCAATGCACTGGAATGCAAAAAATCATTCTGTGTGCTTTCCATCATGCTCTTACATTATGAAGGAAAGAGTTCACAGTTCACTGGTGGTGGATTTTGCACCCGGGAGGCTCTGTTTTTGTAATTATGTGTTACGATCCATTGAGATCTACATCCATGTGTTGATGTTATTAGGCAATTTGGTAACACTTTATTTTGATAGTCCACTTTAGACATTCTACTAGCAGTAAGTAACTTTGCAACTACATGTCAACTAGCAGTTAGTAGAGTATTAGTAGACTGTCTGCTTAATATCTTCTAACACTTTCTTTGTCAACTTATTGTCAACTTATACTAAGCCTAAACCTACCTCTAACACTAACCCTAAACCTACCCTAACAGTCTACTCTGAGAGTTAGTAGACATTAGGGCTGTAGCTATCGAATATTTTAGGAATCGAGTATTCTACCAAAAATTCCATCGATTAATCGAGTAATCGGATAAAATGTGTTTTTGCTTAATTATAAGAAAATAAGGCTCCTGGGTCTCTTACAATGAACAACTAAGTTTCCTTTTTTAGAAATTTTTTTTTTTTCATTTTAAATGCATAAAATGCAATGCATACATCAAAAATAAACATTTAATTGTTACCCATTGTTTCTCTGTCTGTACTTGTACTGTGAACAATAACAATAAAGTTGACAGATGAATTAAGTGCATTTAAGTGCCATTCAGTTGGGGTTTTAAATAAAGCATTTTCTGAGATGCACATTAAACACATAAAACATTAATTTAATTTATCTTTTAATTATTAAAAATTAAGCAAACTTAACTTTTTGGTAAACAAAGGGAATTTACTATTAAAAATAAAACATGAAAGAAATGTTGTGTAATTAAACCTTTAAAAAACGGACTTTTATTTTGACGGGTTGACGTACCTTTACAGTTCTGTGTATTGTGATGTGACAACGGTCAAATGCTCTTGGTGACTGTCAGAGCAGTTCTGGAGATGTTGTGCATGTGTTCACGTCCTTATTTAGTGAGACAGCACGCGCGCTTCAGTGTGTGTGATAAAGGAACTCGCACTTCTGCTCCATTCATTAACAGAGACATGCAGAACATGCAGGATTGATATTTAAATAGACTGTTCCGGCTTAATATTTACAGATATTAGTCCATATCGTGATTTGATGTAAGTGCAATGACCTATTTTTGATTAATTCAAAATTCGGCAAATTCCGTGCCATTCCGCGTTAAACTGTAAATTCCGTTTTTATGACTGGATTCAGCGATTCCCTCCGCGTTTTCTGCATCGGGGAAATCATAGGGCCCTAGTTGTGGTATGCCAGCTCTATCTTGCAATGGACACACGCCACGACATTCTCTTCACGCTTGCCCGCGCCCTCAAATCAAAACACTGCTGACTCCTTGCAGAATGAGATTTCAGACTCCGCGCTTGTCTCCTTCCGCTTTGTGGGTGACGTAAACGCGTTGTGTCACATTAAAAAGCATTGCGAAAGAACCTGACGTGAGATTTAAAATAAATCTAAAAATAAATCTAAAATATTTAATAAGTCGTGAGCATGTATACTGAATGTCCACTGGGAATGCATTGATTCTAATGTCCCAATAACTGTGCACATAAACGTTTCTACATTATCAGTCGGATTATACCCAGTGGCTGTTTTGCTCTAAGCTTTGATTAACATGTTTCAATTTTGTTTTTATTCCGAATTGACGAGGCAAAAAATAAATAGCTATTTTATGAGCCAATGGTCAGTGAGTGTCATCGAAGCATCATAGAGGCCTGGCTTTTCTACAGCAGATGTGTCAGCGAGTGGCTGAGGTTATTAGCGGGGTTATTTCACTGCCAGGAAACAGAGAAAGATGACATCTCCACTCTCCTCCCACACAGCTCTCTCTCTCTCTCTCTCTCTCTCTCTCTCACACACTCTTTATCTGTGAGTGTTTTTCCCTCTCACCATGCCCTCTTTATTTGCAGAGAGCTTTGAAATGAGATGGGTAAAATAATAAAAGAACCCCTAACTCTTTGCATAGATGACACTGAATGATGAAGAGCGGTAATGAGAAGACCTTGGGTTAAATTGGTGCAATTTTTAAGGAAATGAATTTGTACTTCAAATTTGTGCGATTTGAAAACAGATAAACATTTCATTAGTCAGGCTGCTCTGCAAACACGCTCCATCTGTTAAAAGCAGTGGAATGAATTCTTTTAGAGCGCCTCTCAATAGTCTACTGTAGTAACATTTTTATTAGAAGCCTTTGTTGCTTTGAAAACTAAAAGGGTAAAGTAAAAATCAAACCTTCACCTGTTGAATGTACAGACTCTGTAGTGTATAGAAACTAAACCTTAGAAACTGGATTAGAGCTTTCTGAATTCATACTACAGGCGTGAGTCTGTTTGGACACATCTTTACTGACCTTGAACACCTATATCATGAAAGCTGCCAGTTCCCAGCTCAGTTTCAAGAGAGAGAGGGAGTACTTGTGAAGAGAAATCTCTGCCGGACTGTTAAACCACGCACTGCAAAACATGGATATAATCTTTTTCCATGTGTCATTGACCAGAGATGATTTGATTCACAACCATTCAAAAGTGATTTTCAGCAGGCTTTCAATGGCAAGACATCTGGACTTCTCTAACACTCTCCTTTGGAGCTCTGGACTTGATAATAGGTGAACTACCTTCCCATTTTCAGCTTGGCCACCCTCCATTTTCCCTTCCTCTGACAAGTGTCCTATTCCCAGTGCAAGACAAACACTATCAGATGTGTTGAAGACCATTCTTGCCCGGGGTGTTCTTTATTTTTTATTTTTTTGGCTGACCTAGCCATTATAGTACCCATTTTGCAATCGGCTTGACTGTTTTTCTTTTGTCCAGATCCAATGATTTATTCAAAAATACATATAAAATGCAATCTATACATACAACGATTTTTTACTTCACTGCAAAAAAAAAACCTGTGACCCATGCTAGCAAAATGAGTCACAATGAGCACATTTTCAAAAAAGTTATTTTCTCTATTTAAAAAGACCTTGAAAATGATGTATGATGAAAAATGACTGAGCTGAACCTGTTGAAAGTTGATTGAATTAGCAAAGTAAATTTAGAGAAAAACTGATTTCTGAAGATTCCAAAGCAAAATTACCTAGCAATGTTACATCCCCCCCCACACTTCTTTTCTTAATAGTATTAGATTAATAATCATAATATAGCAGTTTTTTTAAAATCTTTGTTGTTATAAATAATAACTGATGCAAAAAAAAAATAAATACACAGAGGACACTATTTTAACGATCTAAACACAAAGTGTATAGCGCACGACGCAGGTGCACTCAGGGCGTGTCCAAATCCACTTTTGCTATTTTAACGACGGAAAAACGGTCCATTCGCCAGGGCACATTTTTTGAATGGGTTGTCCCTTTTCTCTTAATGAGTAATGGGTGTAATGTTCAATACACCAATCAGAGTGTCATCTCCCATTCCCTTTAAGAGCGAGATGCGCTCACGCCAGGGTGGATCGCTATTTACATGGCTGAATTTATTGGCGGAAAAGCTGAACGCTTCTCAAGGTCGTTTGTGCAAGCATTTATTACGACCTATATTTACGTTTTAAAGTTAAGCGCCCTCTAGCGGGCGTAAATATAATGACAGTATCGCGTTGCGTCTGTCGTCATGAATTGACGTATACCGTCATTACCAATCAAAATGCACGTTTATTTAAATGCAGTGTGTGGCCGTTTTACACCGATATCACAGTATTTCCTACATATTTTACTAGGTGGCTTATTCGTTCGAATGACCACACCTAACCCCACCCCTAAACCTAAACCTCACAGAAATCTTGCTAAATTATGATTTATGCTGAATTAGGAGCTACACGAAACACAAACCAGAGGGCAAATAAAAGAGTACAAAACATTAATATGAAAACGACCTTTTGCCGATAGGGGCACAATTGTAGTATACGCTCTGATGGGTCGTATTTCAGGGATATGTACAAACGACCTATACAAGCGTATTTGTTGGAGGACAGGTTGTTATGTAGCCTACACAATAATATTACTGTACACTGTAATCATTTTGTTTTTAATATTTGGCATGTTTGTGTGATGCACATCCCTGTGTGTAGTAAGCAAAGTCAACGCGCACTGTGGATCCGCCCAGAGGCACATTTTCTGCCAACGCACTCTTTAACTAACAAAAAAAAATATTGTGCCATTGACTTTAGACCAGGTTTGAGTTGGTCTATGGCGCAGTCTATTTTCAGCTCTTTAAAATAGCAATGTGGCAGCAATGCGCCTGAACACACCTCTTTTTTAGACCAGCACGCCCATGGGCGCACAAATGAACGGAAATGCATTTGCTAATTAAAAGACGTAGGTCTGGATGGGGACATGCGAACGGCGCGGGACTGAAAAGAGCAAACACACTTGCGCTGCGCCTTGCATCGCATTGCACCAGGTGTATGATAGGGCCCAGACACAAACACACGCATGCATATATATATATATATATATATATATATATATATATATATATATATATATATTGGGCCTGCGTGGGCTTACGATATATAAATGCATCATCATTCATTCATAATTTACAAATTAAGCTTTTAATGTGGTTTAAAATTTAAAACTACATTAAAATATAATCAACAGTAAGTTCTTCGACATGGAAATCAATAGAAATGTAGTAGCTAACCAAGTCATTTTCCCAGATAATTGTTTCATATCATGAATCATTTAGAGGGTTAGATGGTGAGGAAATTTAGGAAAAGAAACAATGCCTAAATATTAATGAATTTGTGGAAATTCGTGAGCAGCCAGTAAACCAGAAAAAACCTGCATAAATGTAGGCTATTAAGACATAGTATAATGCACAGATCTACTGTAATATAGTTACACACAGTATGTTTTTCCCCAAAGTTCCCCAGACGTTCACTTAAGATATAACAGATTATGTTTGCATGAATACTTCAGAATATTTAGCCTACAGGTACTTTAAATGTATGTATGTGTATGGGGATAGAGCACCATTGGTGTCTGTCGTCTTGATGCAGTTGCTTCAGATGAGAAGCAGCACGAGAATAGAGCCGAGGAAAAAGTTTGCTTCTCAGAAAATGTACAAATAAAGATACTTTTAGGTGTTTAATTACTATTTGGAGCACTGGGACGTCTCACTAGACAAGGGTTCATTTTTGTGAAAATCTGAAACATCATAATTTTGCACATTTTTTTTTTTTTTTTTTTTTGCCTGTAGCTCAAAATTAGTCTGTGTGCATTACTACTCATTTTACCAGAAGGGTCACAAATATCTACACATTCTTTAATCAAGATGCATTTACTTGACAAGTAAAATTACTTAAGATATAAGGTCTTATTTTCTGAGGGGGAAAAAAATCAAAATTTTGTTAGTTTTTGGTTAAAACAAGCAAAAATATCTGCCAATGGGGCAAGAAGAATCATCTTGTTTAGCCTTTGAATTAAGATTATTATTATTTTTACCCCTTTGGTAGATAACAAAATTTAAGAAAATAAGACCATATCTTAAGTTTTTTACTTGTCAAGTAAATGAATGCAGATTCAATAATTTTTAGATGATTTTACTAGAAAACAAGACAAATATATATATATAATTTTTTTTTTTTTGCATTATTCTGACATTGAGACAATTTTTTTAAGATGACACACCTGTTTTGATTTCATAATGAGGAAAAACAATAATATACAGGTGCATCTAAAAAAAAAGTTATATCGTGAAAACGTTTTGTAACTTATTTCAAAAAGTTAAACTTTCATATATTGTAGATGCATTACATGTAAAATAAAACATTTAAAAAGTTTGTTTTTGTTTTAACTTTGATGATTAGAGCTCACAGAGTAGAGTAAATAGTTTTAAAATTTGGCTTTTTACGTTTTTCCTTTTCTTTATCAAGGACTCTTATGCAAATGAGCAGTGACGCACTACAGCGTCTACCAATGACAGCGCAGAGAGTGATCTGCTGGCTGATAAAGCTGGATACCGTGGTAACCATTTAATAACTGACAGTGTAAATGCGGCTTTACGATTTGATCTGCAGGTTTCACAGATTGCGTTTGACATGTAGTCATCCAGTCTGTTCACCACAGTGTTTCACGAGAATACATTTCACAGAATCTCCTCTGAAACATTGTCATCAAATGAATAAAGAGGTCCATATAGTCCTAAATGAATTTTTGAGCAGTCAACAGATGGTTGAGCTTGATGGTCTTAATTACACTAGAAAGAGAGAAATGCACGTTTCAGCAGTTCACACATTGCTATACCAATTATGGAAACCGTAATGACTTAGCCTGCTGCTAAAGAGACGTCTCAATGTTAGTCCCGGACCGTCACCAGTAGCTCAGCTTCAGTGGACACTCAGGCTCATCACTGCACAACTGGTGCTGAGATCTGGTCCACACTGAAATGAATCACACGGGTGTCTAAACAGTTCATTGGTTTCATTATTTGACAAAAATGTCTGCATTCGAAGTGATAAAACACATGCACAGGACACACAGTAACAGAGGCTGAACACAGTGGTCTCCAAATATACAGCACCATTAGCTTGACTGGCAGGGTGTTCTTTAGCCCTCAGTGTCAGGGTTGGGATCCGGTCTCCTCCCCGGTGATTCACCACTATTTTGGATGGTAACACATTTCAGTGGGTGTGTACGTGTGAACAGCTGGGACAATTATAGAGAGGAGAGGGTTACAGTGTCTTACTGTCTGTTTGTTAGGAAGCATTTGCAGTGATCACTGATTATTTCTTTTTCAGCCGAGATTAATAAAATTAAAAGTAAAATTAAATTTCTAATGGAATTTATTACAATATGAAGAGTTAATTAATATTTTGCTGAAACAGTATTTGCTGAGAAAAGCTCCCAAATAAATATAATTCAGAGATATTACATGCCAAATCAAACTATTGATCTTCCAGTCCAAGTTAGATATGGGTCAGTCAAACTGTTAATATACAGTAAATATAGTATTGTTTATTAAGCTGTATGTTATTATTCTCACCTACCATTCAACCATTCAAAAGGTTTGTTTGACAGTAAAGACATTTATAATGTTGCAGAAGATTTCAATCTCAATATTTAGATACTAATATCTCTAGAAATTGACCAAATAAGGCATTAAAAATGAAGATACCAAAAGAAAATTTGGTTAATTTTTAATGACCCCCCACACCCCCAGTGCTGAAATGTCAGATATGATCACAGCAGTAAGTTACATTTTACTACATATTCAATAGAAAACAGTCATTTTAATGCGTATTAATATTTTCAATATTTCAATTTTTACAGTACTTTTACAGTACTTCCTCAATCATAATGCCTAAGACACTTCTTCTAAATTATAACTATATTGTGTATATTACATATATATTTATGTGCTGTTTATTGCATTTATTTCAGTGAGCCACACAGGCCAGTGCATCATTTACCAGCATCTCATTCAAAATTTATTTTAATATTGATTTTAAATTCCTTGATCCTTGTCTTTAAAAAGCCTCCCTTTCGAACATTCCCCTTCAAGTCTACACCTCAAAGGCCTTGGCGTCTTTGTATTTAGGAACCTCATCCTGACTGTGAAAGTCTTATAGGCATTTATTATGAAGCCCAGAATAATTACACGGCAGTATCGGAGGACATCCTCCATGGCAGAGCTGCTGTTATTTCCCTGACTTCCGCTTGCTTGTCCAGATGTGAAATTTAATTTAGATCTTTATTTTCGCTCTTTCTCCAGATTGATCCCGCAGACGGTGGGTCTCCTGTACGTGGGGAGCTATGACAGGCCCTTTGCACAAATGAAGGTGAGAGAAACATGGGTTCACATGTCTGATGATTCCTTCTGTCAGCGATCCCTCAGTCTGATTCCCTGCAAATACAGACGCCGCTAAAGATAGTCCTGTCATTGTCAAATGCTCTTTACATGATGTGCTTTTAATTAATTGAGTCAGACAGGTGAATGCTGGGTCACACAAGAGCTCCGATCTGAGACCCAGCGATCGGCCTGTCTAGACAGCCGCTTGAGGATTGCTCTCGATGTGAATCGATGGATACCACAACTATAACAACAACAGAACAGAGGAATACAATCATTGGTATCACTTAAAAATAAATTCTAGCTGATGAACTGTAAAAACTTTGACAGCTAATGAGAATCCATTTTAGTCAAGAATTTAAAGCGTCAAGCCACATAACAGCAATGCACACTTATAATAAACAGAATGTTATCATCCTCTGGTGTGGATGCTGTTATACACTGGGAACACATTTAAATGTAGGGTAGGTGATTTCGTAGAGGCAAGCAATAGCAAGTTAGATTTGAAAGCATAAGATCCCACCCTCCCTGCAAATCACTCTCCGAATCCAAGCCTCCTCCAAAACACATGAACTAAGCGACGCGTATAGCATATAGATCTTGGCAGAACTTACAACCAGAAGAAAACAATCATTGTGGTTTCTCTAAGAAATGAAAACATTTGGTTGTCAAATCAAAATTCTGAATATTTATAGGGATTAGTGTAATAATTTTGCATTATTATTTTAACTACAGATTACCTTAAGTATTCTAGTTAAATCCAGCACATTTTCCACCGATTCTGCATTATTAATGTCCCTGAATAAAATAATGAATAAATTAACAAAAAGATAGATGGAGTGAGAGAAACATTGATTATAAGTACATTAGTGCAGAAATGTTGTGGATTATCTGTATTATATTGTGGATGTTGAGAATTATTTTAGCAGCATGTTGATGCAAACTCCATTGGAATCGATTGTGCGTTACATCTCCCGTACGCTTCACATGAAGAGCACTATCTTGTAAGGCTGATGTGCCTTTTGGAGTTGCTGTCTGTGTTCACAAATCTATTTTGTCATGAATCTAAGTGTGACTTCTCTTTTGGAAGTAGTTTTTTTTATTTTGGCAAGAAACCCACTAAAAAACATTTAGGCTAGTTTTCTGAAACACACACTCAGTTGTAAAATAATGGGTAACTATGGTAACTGTTAATTGTTTTCTTTCACTCTAAACCACATATGATATGCTGTTGACTATGATTATTAAATGATTCTGTTTATTTAGCAAATAAATATGTGGTGCAATTTCCACAGATAGATATGGAATTTTTATAGACGAGAGAAGAAGTCGTTTTCATTGTGCTGAAGTGCTGCAGTAGACTGAAGGCAATAAAGAGGCCACATTAGTGACGAGCCACTGCTCCACTCAATCAATCGAGATGCAGGAATGTACTAATGGCTGGAAATTAAACACAATTGCTAAATAGTCACAGCTCACATAATTTACATGCTCTCTTAAAAATAAAGCTGCTTAAAAGGTTCTTCACAACTCCAAAAACATTGATTTCCAACAAGCAGCCCAATGTTTGGACCTGTCACCTGCCTGATCAAAAACATGCACTGGTCAAAACAAGCTCTGTTTCTTGGGAAAAAATGGGTCAGAATGCAAAAATAGTCAACATCACTAATTGACCTGTTATATAGAGAGATTATTTTTCAACATTCTTGTTGCAGAATTGTTGGTTGGTGCTTGACTCCATGAGTAATAATCACATGATAGTCACACCTGATTTGCTGAAAGCCGGATGTTGGTGAATAGGGAGCAGCCATAGTAGGGTGGTCGCTTACCATTTTGTGTCTGTTTGGAGTGTATTCTTTGCACTCTTAAAATGCAATGATTATTTGGCAGGATGTTTTTGGAGGGGCTGTTATGCCCCTGATTGTTGCTTTCATTAAATTGATTTAGTATTTTTTTTATTGTTGACTGCCATATTATCATTACAAACTAAGAAGGTTTTTGGCAAGCTTTAGCTGTAATGGAGTGGATTTGGCTGCTTTAGGCACCGTGTGGTGTTTGTAAATGGCTGCCAGGACTTCAAGAGGGTGACCGGAGTGTCATGATGGGCCGATCCAAAACTAACAGGAGCATCATGTACCGTGCCAGACGAAAGCCGAACAACATCCCTGGATCTCTGCCATGGTCGTGTGTATGTGGTTGTGTGGGGTGTGAAAGCGCGTGCGCAGAATCTTTGGCCTGCCGCCTCTATTATATTTGGCTGTGTTCTTTTAAGTGGTCGGGAAAGTTACCGTACCACCTTAGGTTAATTAATCCTTGGAATATTGTCCTGTATGTCAGTCTTGAAATGTTCAGCTTCCTCTCTGTGCTGACAGATGCCCTTCACTGTTGGATGGTGAGGGTATTTACTCATCCCATCATGCCAATAGGCCCAGAAGGGGGCGGCTTTACTGCCAGCTCACTTCCTCCCCCACACACCAACCTGCCATGGTTTAGCGAGGATCCAGTCTCTTTATCTTTGAGATATTTCTTTCTCTCGCTTACTTGGGCCAAACACGCTCCTGTTTTCTTAAGGCCTTTATACAACTGTCATGTATCGGGACATCTGTGTTGTGGCTGTAATTACACATTACGCGCTGGCACTTACTTTACAACCTACAAGAAGTACTAACAATTTGTCTGAACCACATACTAGTGGTGAGCACAGAAGCTCCAGGCACATTTAACAGAGAGATTTTGGTTCGTATCCCGTCTGTTTCAGGTCCTGGCAATGCGGACATATTAAAACAAACTTATATATACTGTATAAGCCAGGATGGCTTTCTGTGTGGGTTTGCATGTTCTCCCCGTGTCTGCGTGGGTTTCCTCCGGGTGCTGGGGTTTCCCCTACATTGCAGTATAGGTGAATTGGACAAAGTTAGTGAGTGTGTCCCAGAACTGGGAGTTAGTGCACTCTCAGGGCCTGGTTACGGCAGGAAGAGCATCCAGTGTAAAACGTACCAAGACATTATGCAATTTAAGGATGACCACTGCTGAAAAAATCCTGAAATTATTTTACAGAACATTAACTCTAAATGTGCAAAAATGGTTGCAAACCAGGTTGACAAAGCTGTCAGAAGATTTGTAACAGATGCAAGAAGGAATGAACTCTTCTGCATATGGAGGACCAACATCCCGCAGAGGTTAGCTCAAACATAACCCAACACACCTGCCAGAAAGATTGTAGTAACCCTGAAGAACTTGATTGGCAGGTTCAGGTGTGTTGAACTGGGGTTGAAGCTAAACTCTGCAGGACAGGATTGAAGACACGTGTTAATTGGTGGTTTTCAGACAAGCTTTGCTGATATATTGATATTTTTTCTTCATCTGGCTACTTTCAGAACATGAAGTAAACACGAAAAAATCCCAAATAATACTAACATTTTTTTTTTTTTTTTAAAGTGGTTTGTACATGTTTACAAGAATGCTGTTTGGTTTGAATGATGCAGCTGTAATTTATTTCTTTAAATTCACACAAGTGCTTATTACGCTATTATTCTTTTGCACCCCAGATAACAAAGGACCTGAAGCAGTATGATAATAAAATAATTGAGTGTACGTTCGTCAATAACACCTGGGTGTTCATGCGACAGAGGACGGACAAGAGCTTCCCCAACTCATATGACACAGCAATGGGTAAGGATGCATGTGCTCTACTATAGCCAGGGTCGGGATTAGATTCTGTTTAGTTGACTAGATGAAAACCAAACTCCTAAGGCTAAGAGCATTTTTACATGTATTTTCATTGTGCATAACATTATCTTAAAACAAGGCTGGGCAACTCAGGCCTTTGAGAACCAACCCTGATCAAACTCATCTGCATGGAACTTTATAGTAGACTCTTGTCATCTAAAACTCAAAATGTGTTTTGTCGGTTCATTTACATGACATCAGTGTTTTGGGGGACTGAAAACACAAAGTGCACCAAAAAAAAAAAAATGCACCAGTTTGTGAAAATAGTGACATCATTTTTATGCATCTTGCATGTTCAGCCTTCAGGAATGCATAAATGCTTAGCGTTTCTTTACAAATTCACATCACCAACTAAGGGGCTGATCTGGATAAGACAGCATTTTAGTCATTTTCGAAGGTCCATGTTAATGGGAATCATTTTGAAAACATTGTTATCTGTATGCAAAACATAGTTGCTGTTGTGTAAATGTACTGTAAGCAGTCAGATTTGCCCACCCCAGCTTTAAAATGTTTGCACCATTAATCCGAATGTTATAATTCAAATAGCTAGCTAACTCCACCTGAGCTTGCAGCCCAACTGTGCTGAAAGTCCAGCATCTATTATTTGTTCTCACTTTGTCTCGTGTCGTCCTGACAGCTGTGTGCAACAGTATCCAGCATCCCGTCACAAAGGAAATTCTCTTTGAGTTTTTGGACCGGTGCGCCCAGACGCAGTCCCGCAAACACCCAGGCGACTCTGATCTCATGCCACCGCCTGCAGCAAAGAGAGCGAACCACACCATCCCGCAGTAGCACAAGTCATCGGTTCGGAGCAGAATGCAAGCAGTTAGATTTGTTTTTTTGTTTTTTTTTATTCCCTAAATGTTCAGCAGCTCTGCCGGTGCACACCGCAAAGAGAAGAGACTTCTGGAGAACATTTAGCTTTTTGGCCTCACTTTGGCTTCTGTTCTTGAAGTTGTTGATGATCTATTTAAAGACAATGCTATGAGAGCTTGTTTGAACATTGAGTGCTGAGGCACATTCTTATTTAAAAGAATAAAAATAAAAATGAATTGCATTGTTTGTTTATTTTTTTTTTTTTAAGTTTTATATTTGTTACTGTCGCTTCACCGTTTGTTTTACAGTTACTTTTTTACTAAACAGAACAGTAAAGTGTGCTAGACTGTCTAGATTTAGACCCAATCATGAAACACTGAAACAGGTCTGGTGGCGTTTCATCTAAATACTGATAGGCGGTGTGCATCATATGATGGTGTTTGTTAGATTACAGTGTTTTGTATGTCATTATGCTGATTTGAGAATGTTGCCCCAACCCTTTTTTCTCAGGTTTTATTGTTAAAAGTTTTCCTGGTTCTTTTGTCTCATTGTTTTTTTTTTGGGGGGGGGGGGGATTAAAGCAATAATTCCAAAATAAAGATTGCCAGCTATTTCACACATGCCTTCACATGCAATACATGATCATTTTAGCTGAAGAACTTTGGATTTGTCTAATTTTGATTTTGTAATTTATAACTTAAGGATGCGTGAACATTTCGGCTGTTGTCACTCATAATTGAAGTGTCACAGCTGAAGTTAATGGCGTTCTTTTTTGCTGTCACATTTCTCATCTGGCGTTTACAGTATTGAGACCTGGTGTGCAAAGAGCAGATACATATGCCTGAGAAGAGATGAAATCCTGAGGAGTGAGTCACACCTGACATTCATGTCCTCCTCTCATCTGGAATTGTTTCCTCGTAAGACAAATGAAGGCTAAAGTCCCTGAAATGTGATACTGTGAGGCTGCGCTGAGCTCATCTGCATGCTGAAGTGATTAGACCTTGATTGCATCCCATATTGTTCTTCTTACGGGTTTATGATGCCTCAGAAGGCTCATAGAGTTGACTGAGAGACGTACAGAGAGATGAGAACGGAGGACCGAAGAAGACACGCTTCATATGGCATTTGAGTGATGCTGAATAATGCAGCACATAGACATTCATGAAACTGGCCCTATTAATAAATGTCTCTGGTCTTATGCATTAATGTTATTCAAAGGGGAAAATGTGTCCTTGTAATACTAATTAACAATATGTACTGTAGGGTTAGGGTTTGGTTTAAGGTTAGTAGTTGCTTTAAATTTCTGCACAACTTACTGATTCATTACTATAGTAAGTACAGTACATACAATGACACTTAAATAGTGTTAGGGTTGTTGTTCCCCAACAGCCTAATATCTATTTAGACATTGGTTTAGGTTGCTGTTGTAGATTAAACAGCCTTTCTAAAATCTTGACAATAATGAATTGCAGTCATTTGATACTGTTTAATAAAAGTGACAGCAATAATATCAAATTAAACAGTTTGATTAAAAAAAAAAAAAAGGCATCATCAGCTCTGGATTATGTGGAGAAGCCCTTCTGGCTAAACCTGAACTTTAGTCATGTGACACATCTTTGAAAAATGAAAAACTTCAACCAAATCTGATGCAAAATGCTACTTTCAAACTCTGTCAGTGATAACACAAAACCTTTTTTCTCATCAAATCATCAAAACACAGTTTCAGAAGGAATTGTAATTATATTTCACAGAATAATTTGGGAATACAAAAAAATACTAACAAATAAAGTGGTTCAACAAATTTGGATCTCAAGACATTTCTATTGAACAAGAAATACCCAAATCATGTCATTTCATTCACATGTGTGAGTGCAAATAGATGTTCAGGAGGCTCAAAGACTTCCAGCAAACTCCCACACCACAACAACAACCAAAAAACAAATATCTGGAGTCAGTAACTCCACACGCCAGCAGACAAAGAAAAAGGTGAACCAAGCATCTCAAAGGAGTTAGCAGTGTGACGTTTAACTTAACTTTTATTATTTTCTTTTATTTAATTTTTTGTTTTGTATTTTTTTTTTTCAGAAATATAATTATGAACAATTTAAATTTAATTCAAGCTCTGACATATTAAACAAAATGCTGTTCAGCTGGTCTCAGCCTCAGACGTCACACGGACCGTTGGCTAAACGTCTGATGCACATGGCACACAAAAGTGGAAACACTTCAAGAGTGTCGAAGCCGTCATCGGTTTGGTTGAATTCTACATGATTTCTGGGAGACGTGTGTGTCACGTTTTATAACGTTCCGCCTGGAAACAAAGATACTGTGGCACCAAACCCCCTCACGAAAGAAGAAAATGTTGTGTTTACAACTGTGACGAACAGCGCTTATCAGGATCAACTAAACACTGGATTTTCAAAAGTATATGAAATCTCTATAGAATCTTTAAAATACGTCCGAAAGTCTGTTATTGTAGCGACATTTCCACTTCCCGAAACGTGATGATGAACGAAAGAACTTTGATTGGTTGTTTGACACGTTGGTCAAACGGCCTCATGGGCGGGCCTTGGCCAATGAAACCTGCCATGAATTCCAGACCTTCACGTGACATACAGCCAATTATGGTGACCCATACTCAGAATTTGTGCTCTGCATTTAACCCATCCGAAGTGCACACACACACACACCCGGAGCAGTGGGCAGCCATTTATGCTGCGGCGCCCGGGGAGCAGTTTAGGGTTCAGTGCCTTGCTCAAGGACACCTTAGTCATGGTATTGCTGGCCCGAGACTCGAAACCACAACCCTAGGGTTAGGAGTCAAACTCTCTAACCACTAGGCAATGACTTCCTAAGACTTTTCTTAAATGACATAGTATGTTAAAACTGCACGGACTCAGATCATATACACAGTGACTGTTGGGGAACTCAAATTGATGGTTCACCCAAAAATGTAAATAAAATCATTATTTACTCAAACTAGTCTTTTTCTAAAATAAAATGAGAATTTTTATATTATTTTTATGTCGTGTGTTTAAGAGAACATCATTCATTGGCATTATTTGGACTCAAATACAGTTTTTGACAGTATTATTACAAATTTGTGGGGGACAGTCAAAGAGATTAGTCATCTGATACTGCTTTCATGTTTTATATGAAAATGAAAGGTTGAGTGGAGCCCATTGCATTGTGGGATATCACATTCCGCCCAGGGATACACAGGCATTCCATAAATACAAAACTCTGCATATTATGCATGCTGTAAAAGTAATGCATGTTTTATACATCACTCGGTGAGGCAGTAGATGCCTTGAGCTCTCCAGTAATTAACATCATGTAACGTTTCTGCGGCGCAGCTCGAGGTCACAGGCGTTTCTGTCCTGACACAAACACACACACCACCTTTAATGCTGATGGAAGTGATGCTTCAGCCACTGGTTTCATGTTGTTAGTGTCAAGTCATATCTTTGTGACATCCTAAAGATTATTAAATCGCAACTCTTTAAGCACATTTGTGACTCATATGTTCTATTAGCTTGAGTGTGTTTGTGTCCGTAAACTGTCTGAATGATCACACTTTCATTTCATGAGTTCACCTGTCCATCCAGATCCAGGCTTGCTTTCCTCAACAGAGGTTCAAGCCCGAGGCTCGGCTTGAGCTCCGAATTCTTTCCCCCAAATGTGATACTACATAGAAGATAAATAGCAGAACTAAAGATGGAGATGGGGAGGTGGAGGGGTGCTGGAAGAATTATCGCTGGACCGCGCAACGACTGCTACTTACATCGGCTTGCAATGATGATTGACAGGACTGAATGATTAGGCTCCTCACAAACCTTCATATCACTAAACTATCTTTAGGTTTGTTATTGTTTTTAATGTGCCACGTATAATAAATCCTAATTTATTTATTAAAAAGAGATGTAAACCAACCCATTGTGGAAACTCTTTACTTTAAGGTTAACTATGTGAGGATGATTTGCTAACTAGTACAGTCCAGCTAGCAGTCCTTTGACACATAGAAATGCTGTAATATTTATGACTAAATGAATTATTTCGCAAAATAAACTAACGTTCAAAAGTCTGGGGTCAGTAAGATTATTATTATTTAAGAAAGTAATGCTTTTAGTCAGCAGTGATGATTTAAGTTGATCAAAGTAGACTCTATTTTTATGCTACAAAATATTTATTTCAAATAAATGGTGACTTCAGAAATGTTTCTGATGCAGAGTAATGATTTTGAAAATTCCGCTTTGATTGCAGCAATAAATGACATTTTAACAGATATTCACATAGAAACTGTTATTTACATTGTACTTATATTTTACCGTATGGTTTTATAGTATTTTTGAATTACACTTTAGTATAAGGACCAATTCTCACTATCAGCTAGTTTCTTATTAGCATGTCTATTATTAACATATTGGCTGTGCATAAGTATTTATAAAGCACTTATTCTGTGTGAGAATAATCTATATCCCTAATCCTCCCCAATACCTGAACTTAACAACTACCTTACTAACTATTAATAAACAGCAAATTAGGGGTTTGTTTAATGGTTTGTTAATGGAAAGAATTGGACCTTAAAATAAAGTGACCATATTTGTATCAAATAAATTAGTCTTGATGAGTATAAAATAATATTTTAAATCTACCTACCCTAATCTTTTGAACAGTAGTGTAACAGTGTTATTATTTCATTACATTGTGTTTCAAGTAAACAGGATGCTTTAGTATGTATTGCTCTGGGATCGGTTTGGCATAAAACTACCGATGTGACAGAAAGACACTTTCTGTGATTTGTGTGAGAGCCCTGACTCTGACTGGTCCAGCGTTACACGGATGCTGGTGAAAGCATGGGATGGATGAAGGAAGATGAAAGGATGCCTGAATGGATGAAAGGATGAAAGTGCTCCAAGCAGCAGATCTTCTCAACATCTCAACAGCATGATCTCAGGCTACATGGGCATGAAATTCACCGTAAAGAAAAACAAGCGCAGATGCTCTGCGGTCACTGTGAACTTTAATAAAGCGTGTTTTCAGAACTGTACTGAAGGACAAACACGTTCTTGCTGCTGGAAGAGGTGAGAAAAAGTGCAGCTGTGAAGCTCTGCACCTTGAAATATTTATAAAAACTGGCAGTTTATGAGATGTGTGTAATGATGTGGGACACTGCAGTACATTCAGTTCATCTGTTTGTATAACAGATGCAGTGATGTCCAAAAATGAACATACAGTATGAGCAAAAATCTAAGTGATGGTATTTCAAATGCTCTTTAGCACTTCATTCATTCAAGCATCTTTTTTATACCAATGCAGACAAACATGTCAGATGTCACCAATGCTTTACTTTAATCTGTGCATTATAAGAACAGTGATCTCATGTTTTTCATGGCTATTTCTTGCCATATTTATTTTTCTTTTTTTTGCTGGTTAACCTGTGATGTTTTTCTTGAAATCGTTCTCATTCCGAGTCATGAACATGCCTACAAATTGTCAAAATGCTCCTGTGTTGTGGATTTTAAATACTTTTTCTCAATTCATGCATGTTCAGTTTGCTGGGAATCATACCCATGTTCTTTAATAGCAAATACCATGCTGTACTGTTGAAGAATCATGAAAGCAGAAAGATGCGTGCTCTTCTTAGGTTTTTTTCATCGTTGCATCCATCCATTCTCCAAACCGCTCATCCTCTGAATGGTCACTGGGGTCTGGAGTCTGTCCCAGCATTCAGGCCCCAGGCCAGAGACACTGGACGGATGGCCAGTCCATCACAGGGCACACAGACACACACACTTTTGTTCACTGAGATAATTTAGTGTCTCCAATTCAACTCAAATGAGCCACACAGAAGGTTTTCCTGCCTCAACCCGGGACTTTCTTGCTGTGAGGTGAAAGTGCTATCAACTAAGCTAACATGCCACCTTTTGAATTGTATTTAAAAAATATTTTTAAAAATATATTTTTATTTTATTTTTATTGATTTTGTCAGATTAGGGTCAATTTGACACTGACCATAATGATCGTACCCAGATGTTTAACCTCATCCAAGGTCTAGAATTTCAGAAGAGATTGCGACAGTTTTGGGGATCTCCTGGGCACCTTCTGAGCAATGAAATGTTGCTCTGAGATGTGGGACAAATGGAGGCATCCCATGCTGAAGGTTGGAGCTGTCGCACACACAGTTGGGATTTCTCAGGACACCTATTTCAGTGCTATCTATCAGGTTCTAGGGACATTTTGTGTGTGCAATTTAAAGTAATTTACTTAAAGCACCTTTCATTTAGTATAATAAAAGTATCCAGCCTAGTTTGATTTAGCATTTAAAGTGCATATCAGCTATGAGATTGTTATACCAAACAAAACTTGAGTTAACATATATTTTCTTTGAAATACTTTGAAAGACTTCCACTGTGTTAGCTGCAAAATAACTGGAAGAATAACAAAGTGCACTAAAAGGGATTTATTTATTGCATTGCAAACCAGTGTTCATGGTTACAATAATAAAATTAAAAAAAATGATAACAGATAGCGGTTTGCGATATCAAATAGCATAACTGGATGACAGTGAAGTTGGCTACATCCACTCTTACAGTAAAAATGAGGTGGATAATGTTGTCTTTTCTGTATGGAGCAGTGGAGGTGAAAGCACTCACTGTGCTTTATGGCCCGTCTCACCCGAGGAGCGCGAGTGAGATTTTGAGTTAACGGATGACCAGTGAACTTCAGCTACTGAACACATTTGTGTGAAAGTGCCAATCTCATGTTCTCACTTGCCTTTTCTCCATTCACTTTATTTCATGGAGTATGAGAATAGACATTTTGTCTGCATGTCTTTGCAGGGTTTGTATGTGGTCTGATAATAAAAAAATATATCTTGTTTCAATGTTTATATCTACAGTACTTTGTATGGTAATGAACACTATTATAGAGTGTTGTATTTTATATTAGTTTCTGGTTTACCTGATAGTCTGGGTCTGAGGACCAGTGCTGGGTAGTAACTGATTACATGTAATCTGGCTACATAATCAGATTAGTATTATTATTATTTTAAAATCATTACTTGTAATTCAATTATTTATCAATTATATCACATTTAAAACAACCACGATTACTTTTTTGATTACATGACTACAAATTATTCACACAATATCAATAAATTCTTCATAATTTGGTGATTCTCCCCAATTCATCTTTTTCATCTTTTAAATTTTACCTTCTAAAGTAGCCTACCACTTACAGGTGCATCTCAATAAACTAGAATATTGTGGAAAATTCATTTAATTCAGGAATTCAACTTAAATTGTGAAACTTGTGTATTAAATAAATTCAATGCACACAGACTGAAGCAGTTTCAGTTTTTGGTTATTTTAATTGTGAGGATTTTGGTTCACATTTAACAAAAACACAACAATTCAAAAGCCTTCAAAATGGTCTCTCAGTTTGGTTCACTGGGCTACACAATCATGGGGAAGACTGCTGATCTGAGAGTTGTCCAGAAGACAATCATTGACACCCTACACAAGGAGGGTAAGCCACAATCATTCATTGCCAAAGAAGCTGGCTGTTCACAGAGTGCTGTATCCAAGCATGTTAACAGAAAGTTGAGTGGAGGGAAAAAGTGTGGAAGAAAAAGATGCACAACCACAGCCTTAAGAGGATTGTCAAGAAAAATAAATTCAAAAATTTGAGTGAACTTCAGAAGGAATGGACTGAGGCTGGAGTCAAGGCATCAAGAGCCACCACACACAGACGTGTCAAGAGATTTACTGAACCACAGACAACGTCAGAGGCGTCTTACCTGGGCTCAGGAGAAGAAGAACTGGACTGTTGCCTAGTGGTCCAAAGTCCTCTTTTCAGATGAGAGCAAGTTTTGTATTTCATTTGGAAACCAAGGTCCTAGAGTCTGGAGTAAGGTTGGAGAAGCTCAAAGCCCAAGCTGCTTGAAGTCCAGTGTTAAGTTTCCACAGTCTGAGATGATTTTGGGTGCAATGTCATCTGCTGGTGTTGGTCCAATGTGTTTTTTGAAAACCAAAGTCACTGCACCTGTTTATCAAGAAATATCGGAGCACTTCATGCTTCCTTCTGCTGACCAGCTTTTTGAAGATGACGATTTCATTTTCCAGCAGGATTTGGCACCTACCCACACTGACAAAAGCACCAAAAGTTGGTTAAATGACCATGGTGTTGGTGTTCTTGACTGGCCAGCAAACTCACCAGACCTGAACCCCAGAGAGAATCTATGGGCTATAGTCAAGAGGAAAATGAGAAACAAGAGACCAAAAAATGCAGATGAGCTGAAGGCCACTGTCAAAGAAACCTGGGCTTCCAGACCACCTCAGCAGTGCCACAAACTGATCCCCTCCATACCATGCCGAATTGAGGCAGTCATTAAAGCAAAAGGAGCCCCTAACAAGTATTGAGTACATGTACAGTAAATGAACACTTTCCAGAAGGCCAACAATTCACTAAAAATATTTTTTATTAATTTTTTTGGTCTTATGAAGTATTCCAATTTGTTGAAATAGTGAATTGGTGGGGTTTTGTTGCATATGAGCCAAAATCATCACAATTTAAGGAACCAAAGACTTGAACTACTTCAGGCTGTGTGCATTGAACGAGATTCACAATGTGAGTTGAATTACTGAAATAAATGAACTTTTCCACAACATTCTAATTGATTGAGAAGCACCTGTATATCATTGGAAGGCTTTTGTCTTTAAAAAACATTTAAATGCACAAATTCACCTTATTTTTCATTGCTGTTTAAAATTTCTAATTTTAATCGTACATTTATGATTTATTGGATTATTAGCTTTTCATTAAATTTACCAACTCCAATGTTGGAAATCTTGATGTGATGCAATGTTTAATGCACTTGGTGTTGTTAATAACAATGAAAGGAATATATTTTTCTTCTCTCTGTATTTTTATATTAATATGGAACAAGATGATCTTAAATGTGATAAACGTTTTAGGTCAAAAATGGTATAAAAATGAAAACAAAAACTAGGCTGATTATATTACCTAAAACACGTAATGTGATGGATTATGTTACTAACTACAAGTATTGTCATGTAATTTGGAAGCAGTAATCTACCCAGCTCTAGGGAGAACAACACCAGTCATCAGGGAACACTGAATCATTTGTACGTGTGTGAAAGAGTGACACAGCGAGGGAGAGAGTGAATATGCCAAAAGGTGTGTTAATATTTGTTTGTAATGTCTGTGTGTGTATGATTAATGGATTTGTAAAGCATCACAGCATCATTATGAGACAGAGACGGCTAATTTCACTGCATCAAAGAACACCGTTCCCATCTCATTCTCAGCCGTTTGGTACAAAGATGAAGTACATCTCATTAATAACAGCCTGGTTGCCATGACAGCAACTATCTGATGACTATTGTCATGCCGTGTATGTATTTTAGATTGAGAGAAAGAGAAATGGATAGTTCTGCAGTGATTTAGACAGAATCGCAGCACAGTAGGTGAGAATGTGGTCTTCTGGGAGGCAGATGGGCTAAGATTTTATTTTTTTCTCAGTTGTCTCCATACACACACTCCTCCACTGCCTGTGCACATATTGTAATCATGGTCTATTTAAATGAATCCTGCCGCAGGTTTTCTTTGCTCACAAGCCAGGCATAGACAAAAGTACAAAACTCAAAGTACAGCATCTACAGCGCCTTTCAGAACAATACTGAAGGTAACGGAGAACAAAAGACACAATATGTTTATTTGTTTGAATGCGAGGAATATAACCTTGCAGCAAGGTAAAATATTCAAAGAAAAAAAAAATTATTTGAGAGAACATTTTTCTCAAAAGGCAAAAACCCTGCAATTAGGACTTTGTGCACACTCCCTTTGAGTCTTTTATAATGCCAGATGAGATGAGACATATAAAAGCATTTTAAGACTTATTGATCATACTCCCCAGCTCAAATTTTCAGTGGTGTTTTCTATGTAGAACTACAGGAACAAGCTTGACTGAAGAAAACAATCCCTCTTCACAAATCGACCACCACAATTATGGAGCAAATTCACTGCGCATTTGTAACACTTCTGTGCGCGATGCAGAGATCTGTGGTATATGGAATTTCATATCATATTTTGTCTCGTTCCCGTCTGCCACTTTCATGTTTTGTTCCACTGCCATCTACAAAAGCACACAAGAAGTCCTTTTCCCGTAAGATTCTCTCATGGGTTGTTTTTTCCAATTACCCCTCACACACTTTATCTGCTTGGATTTGTTGCAGCAGGCAAAAAGAAGACGTTTTCAGTCCCGTTCTTGTCATTAACAAACCATTAACTATGACTTTTGACTCAATAAACTCTTAATTCAATGATTATTAGTAGGGCGGCAGTGGTTCAGTGGTTCATGTAGGTTGTCTACAAACCGGAAGGTTGGTGGTTCAATCCCCAGCTCCACCTGACCAAGTGTCGAGGTGTCCTTGAGCAAGACATCTAACTCCAGCTGCTCCTGATGAGCTGGATGGCGCCTTGAATGGCAGACACCGCAGTCGGTGTGTGAATGGGTGTGTGAATGGGTGAATGTGAGGCAAAATTGTAAAGCGCTTTGGATGGCCATGTGGTCTGTTGGAAGTGCTATATAAATGCAGTCCATTTACCATTTACCATTAGTAGTTAGTAAGGTGTTTGTGAGGTTTTAAGCATTGGGGAGGATTAGGGATGTACTGTATAATATACTCATGCAGAATATGTGCTTTATGAGTACTAATAAACAGCAAATAAGGTTAATAATATGCAGAGAATTGGTCCTTATATTAAAGTGTTACCGTGTTTTCAGTGTACAAATAAACATTAAGAATATCAATGCACCTATAAACCATTTTTTGTTGCTCAATAGACAAGTAGATAGATATGATATGTATATTTTCGCACAAATGGTTTTTCTCTTGCTTCCCACACACACATCAATAGGTTGCTGTTCGTAACCCTGTTTCTCTGAAGCATGGAGTGGAGAGATCCACATTTGGGAAGGGCACCCTTCCCAAACACGAGATGATGAAAGAGAACAATATCTTCAAAAATCAAAACCCAGGAGTGCAGACCTTTAGTGTGATGTTTCAGCACAAAAACCTGCATTTTACTGACCAAACACTCACAGTCCACTTCATCCAGGTACAATCTGATGATCAAATGATCAAGTGTGTTATGACCAGACATATTTTGAGATGTGGCATCTAGTCAAATGCACTTTCAGCAGTCGAGCCAATCGATTCAGGTGTGTCTGTATTGTAGTGATGAAGCAATGCAGTACAGTTCCAGTAAAGCCAGGTCACGGTAATCTACAAGACATGGAGTGTGTTGGAATTCACACTCAGAGTGGTATTTCATCTACAAAATATATGATTAGAATAGATATGGTTCTATAAAGAGCAATGCCAAAGCATAACTTACGAAACGTAATCCCTGTCCACACTCTCAAAAAGACTGCACATTTCAGTTCAGTAAAGCTCTGTTCACCAAAACAAATGAACGAAGGGACTGTGAGTAGGATCCTCCATAAAACAGGATGTACGTCCAGAGAGACCCAAACAGCAGGGAGCTGGTGAGTCAGCGTTTGATTGGTAAAGCTGTTACCCACTCAGAGAATAAACGGCACTGTTGTAGCACCAGATTGAGACGTCTCTGGCTGTGCTTGTCGGGTTGGTGAGGGGGCTGGATTTTCTTTTTTTTTTTGTTTAGGGCTGGGGAACTTTCCAGAGAGCTTCTAATTTTATTTATACCTGTGGTTTTATTATGCCTCTTTCTTTTGGTCACAACTCAAGTAAAGTGTGGAGAGTCCTAGGTGGCATTCAACCACTTGTGTGTGTGTGTGATATTTCAGTGCAAAACTCCTAGTTTTATTGACTAATCACCTCTAATTCATTTGAACCAAACACAGTATAAAGATTAAATGATGGAAAGGAGTGTTATAAGACTACGCAAATGCCCTCACAGCCTTTTAATTTGCCATCGGATGTGATTTGTCATGCCACCAGTCTACAAGATTGGGAATAAAGCCATGCAAAGGGTGCAGTCAGTAGAACTCGTGTTCCTGCGACTCTGCGAGCTACTGACGGGTTTGAAGAATCACACAGTATGCTCAGAAAGGTTACAGGCATGCTTTCTAAATGGTAGAATCTGCTACTGTTAACCAGTAATTTAAAATAACCTTTAGTCGAGACAAATGTGGCTGATTCATGAGTTACTTGGAGATTATTAAGTAATGTCCATTTGTAGCATCCTTGTCTCAGTAGGCATCTGGTGCTCAGCAGGGTTATTATCAGATGAAGGGTGAGGATTTTGTGCTCTGGTTTGTTTGTGACGACGTCATTGTATTGGCTAATCTGTCAATACCCGCAGGACACCCTTGCTGCAAATGTCTGGAGATGATGACTCAGCAGCACACTAACCTTGCGGTTTTACATTTAGATATCCAGAATAAGACTCACAGTAGACACCAAGTTGAATTTCATATGCTGTCTTATACTGTGTATGCTGAGCTTCAGTCAAATGATCTTGCAATAAGTCAGTCTGTCTGCTTTCCGCTGACCCTTGAGGACATGCAGCAAATACAGGTGTTTGATACAGTGGTTCAAGGAGGGGAGCAGAAGTAATCGCTGTGGTTCTCCCTTGATAAAACCATCATGTCTCCTGCAGTGGCTCAGAAAAACATCTGCTGAAACAAATAAGAAAATAGGGATGAGTTTGGAAATACTTGTCAACTCACAATCTCTGAAAACACAAGTTTTCTCTGGTGGGTTGAGGTTTCTTCAGAAGCTAATGTCAGCTTTGTTATCTTTGCAAACATTTGCTGAACAATTTTTTATCACATTATGTGGGAACTTTGACTCATTTATTTTGCTTAAAATGTTGTGACAAACAACAATTACACACTGTGGCGTCGTCTTGACAAGTGAGATTCATGTTATTGTTCATGGCTTGTTTCCAGCGTCGGATCTGTGTGTAGGATGAAGAAACAGATTTAGGGCTAAGGATGGGGTGTGGGTGTTGGGTGATGTGCTCATCACCAAAGCACTGCTGGGTGAAGATATCAAACTATAAGAAAATAGAGTGCAACTGGCAGGTTCCAGTTCAGGTAAAAATCGCATTGGTTTGCTTTATTTCAATGTTCTATTAAATGATCGAGTTTAACAGCAGACTCGTTTGTGAAAAAACTACATCATATATTATTCTGCAGAGAATCTCCATCATTCAGAGAACCGTGAATAATGGGATTAATTCATGCTAAAAGAAAACTTTATTTCCTATGCCGGCTCCCATGAAGCATTGCAAAAGATATATAACCAGTTTCCCAACCATCTTCAATATTTACATTAATGCATTCAGCAGACACTTTTATCCAAAGCGACTTACAGTGCATTCAGGCTATACATTTGTTTGTTTATCAGTACAGTATGCGTGTTTCTTAGGAATTGAACACACAACCTTTTGCACAGCTAACACAATGCTCTACCACTGAGCCACAGGATCACTACTATAATAATAATATGCACATATAGTAATAGAAGTAAAATATTATATTTCTAAGTATATAATCAACAGTTTTATATTTTTCTAACCCTGTAAATCGGATTGTATCATCAATGATTCATGATATTGTAATTATTTTCCTTGAAAGATTAAAAACAGTCTTCTTTTTCCTTTTTTTTTTTTTTTTTAGTTTATAATGATGTGAGATTATGAATTAAAATAATCAGCCTAGGAGCAAGGTTTAAAAAATAAGCTTTTGGTATTCATTAGGTGGATCACTAAATGATGGGCTATATTTATGTATCTTTGGCATAGACTTGTGAGTGCTAATGTACTCTCTACTACATACGACACAAGGATAAATGTGTACAGTTCTTATGAAAAGTAGCCGTTTTTCATTTTCCAATTTTATCTAAAAATGTCCTAACTTTTGCCATTGGGAACTAGACGAACAGGCGATTTATCAACCAACCCTATGCATACATTACACATTACATTTTCATCTTTGACATTAAAGATGCTCGTGTATGTGGGTGGTCACGTGACATGGGATGCGTCATACAGTATATGATGCGCACTGAGGAGAAGAGAGACTCATTCCCATCAAACCTGCGAACCCAGAGCCAGCGCGCGCGTCCGGACTCGCACTCAGTCGCGAGAGCAGAGCGTCTCATCTGTTCATCCAGCGAGCAACACCTGCGCGTGCGAACTATGTGAAGGTAAAACTGCATTTCTCCACTCTGTCGACCTGATGCACTTCATCTTTTATTAAACTAAACTGCATTTATAACGCTTTAGGTGAACTCTGTGGCACTGCTTATTTCAGCACAAACAGAAGAGTTAGTTGTTTTAAACTACGATATGTTCAAGCGCTAGCCTATTAAATAGGCTATTAAATACCGTAATGTTACAGTAAATTAATCGCAAAGTTCTCCGTGACTCTGCGATACACACTGAAAAAAAATTGCGATGAGATGCCGAGTAATGATTCAAAACACCGATAAGAGCACACAGGTGATAGTGTACATTAGAGTTTAATATTAGGCTCTTTGCACTTTTTTAGCAGACACAGTAGCATAAACAAAGTAAACTGTCCTAATTTGTTTTATTAGTTTTAGTTTATAATAGCCTACATTCGAATTTCTAACTATATGTCATAGGCTACATTTAATTAATATTTCATTTCAGTCTTTAGTTATATATTTGCATTTAATCACTTAGCAGACGCTTTTATCGAAAGTGACTTATAGATGAGGATAATAGAAGCAATCAAAATCAACAACATATATATATATATATATATATATATATATATATATATATATATATATATAAATGAGATTTAAAAAAGAGCTTTTTCCTCACCAGTGTAAAGTTGTGTCTATAAAGTTGCCCGCTGCTGTATAACTGTAGTATGGTGTTTTAGGTTGAACCTGCAGGCATCAATTATTCAAAGCCTGTCTCTTAGAGTAATAATCCCTAGGTGCCCATCCATGCAAGAAAAACAACAAGCACCAAATACAAGAGCTGTATGATGGCTCGTATGAGAGGGCATTTATTTCTGTGCTCAGTGATGCATCGATCGCTCTTCTGAGAGCTCAGTGTTCTCTGTAATCTCTGAATGATGAGGATCCATGCGTCTTTTTTAACAAACGTTCTCTCAATGTCATCCAACAGGTTTCCTCCAGAGCATCTGTGACCATGCTGTTCCCTGCCTCAAAGTCCCATGTTAAATCTGTTCTGGACGGAGTGGCAGAAACCACGTTCAGAACCATCACTTCTGGACTGCAGTACATTGGTAATAACGATGTCGGCTACGAAGACCACATCATCGACGGCGACTTCAGCAAAGGTGGAGGATACCCTCTGCCGAAGCCGTTCGCAGCCTACCGCAGAAGCTCTTTCACTGATAAAGTGGGACCAGATGAGGAGCTCATCATAAAAGGTATCCCCTTTTACCCCACGAACAGCTCCGATGTGTTTGGGAACTTCAGTCTCGGAGATGAAGGGAGCAGTGTGCAGTGCGGGGAGAACTTTATGGACATGGAATGCTTCATGATACTGACTCCTAGCCAGCAGCTGGCCATAGCCGTGTTGTCTCTGACACTGGGGACTTTTACAGTACTGGAGAACCTGGTGGTCCTGTGCGTGATACTGCAGTCACGCACCCTGCGCTGCAGGCCCTCCTATCACTTCATTGGCAGCTTGGCCATCGCAGACCTGCTTGGCAGTGTCATCTTCGTCTACAGCTTCTTGGACTTCCACATCTTTCACCGCAAAGACAGTCCGAACGTGTTTCTGTTCAAGTTAGGGGGCGTGACGGCGTCGTTCACCGCGTCTGTGGGAAGCCTGTTTCTCACCGCCATCGATCGATATGTTTCCATCCACCGTCCGCTGGCGTACAGACGCATTGTGACGCGCACCAAAGCCGTGATCGCCTTCTGCATGATGTGGGCGATCTCTATCATCATCGCCGTGCTGCCGCTGCTGGGCTGGAACTGCAAGCAGCTCAACTCGGTCTGCTCCGACATCTTTCCGCTCATCGACGAGAACTACCTGATGTTCTGGATCAGTGTGACCACCATTCTGGTCATCTTCATTATTTACGCGTACATGTACATCCTCTGGAAGGCCCACCACCACGCGGTGAGGATGCTGCGGCGCACGTCTCAGAAGAGCCTGGTGGTCCACTCCTCGGACGGCACCAAGGTCCAGACCGCCAGACCGGATCAGGTCCGCATGGACATCCGCTTGGCCAAAACGCTGGTTCTGATCCTGGCGGTGCTGGTGATCTGCTGGGGGCCTCTGCTGGCCATCATGGTGTATGATCTGTTCTGGCGGATGGACGACAACATTAAGACAGTGTTTGCCTTCTGTACAATGCTCTGCCTGCTCAACTCCACCGTTAACCCAATAATCTACGCTCTGAGGAGTAAAGACCTGCGGAGGGCCTTCCTCGCCGCCTGCCGGGGCTGCAGGAGCACCTCCAGCACGTCCCTGCAGCTGGACAACAGCCTGGAGTCAGACTGTCAGAGGAATCAGCACATCGCCGCCAAACGAGCGGCTGAGAGCTGCGTCAAGACCACTGTGAAAATAGCCAAATTGACAATGTCTGTCTCAGCGGAGACATCGGCTGAAGCCGTTTGATTGTACCGCCGGCCGGGGGATGTACAGATGCACCTCGTCACAGAAAGTTCAAAATACAAAGCTGCTTCAGTTATCACTGGTTTGATGAGACATTCACTATGACATTTCATCGCTTAAGTGCCAAGTTAGATTTGTTTTCCCCTCTCAGAAAAGGTTGTCATCCAGTAAATGAATTTGTTGGGGCTTTTTGTTGTTGTTGTTTGCCCTCGCATTTAATTGTAACGTGTGGATGTTGTGCGTGCTTTATGAAAGTTTACTATATTTTTATACTTTGAATTTGTGTTTTTTGAACAATGATATCTTCTCACATGGGAATAAGGGGCTAATGGTCTTTTTAATAAAACCGTGTAAGTATGAATTCAAATATATATATTAATATATATATATATATATATATATATACATTGGTATCTATGTAAATATGTGTCAAACTCTGTGGAGATTTAGTGTATCCAACATCATTGTGATAAACGACAAAAGATAAGAGTCTCTGTTTTGGAGATGTCTTGTTTTGCCAATGAAGTAAATGTTTTGAATTGAAAGTATTGTAAGAGGAGCACGTTCTGTCGCTCCTCAGGTACATGAATAATGAGAGCAGCAAAAGTGAGGACATCGGTTTGGTCCGGTTAACAGATGTATTCAATCTCGTTTACTAAGATATATTTGGTCCGTTACATGATGCTTTAGTGTTTTTGTTGTGAGGATCAGAATTATTATTATTTTTTTTTTTTTACAAGATGGCTTGTAATTGTGTTTTTTGGTCACAGATAATACAGTGACTGAAATTTCTGTTGGATATGAATCTGATTGTTCATAAATAAATAAAAAAATCATTCTCTGAGATGTAAAGTAAAATTCATTTTACAATATGCACAAAGACCAGAGACAAATAAAATAAAAATAAAATTTGTTAATAGAACATTTGTATTTAATCTTGTAGTTAATGAACAAACAATTGAAATGTACATATCATGATTGTTTAGTAATATTCCTTAAACCGTGCAATGGTGTGGTGGTGCTTTTTTGTTTGCACTGTTCAAAAGTATAGGTGCATTCCTTACATGAAACGTATCTACTTAAGTATTGAAGCTTAAAATCATAAAATGTCACAGTGGCTTTTGTCCCACAGTAGTTCTTGAAAGTCTGTCTCGCAATGATGTCTTAAAATACAGAAGCTGTTTGCACACCTATGTATCACAATTTAGTCCATTTCAAGGTTTTATTTTATTTTTTTGTAATAAATAAAGTCAGTACTGACCTAAACTGTGTATTGGGCTACTTTTATTTAAATCTGCAAATCATTATAGAGTCAGTCCCTGGTCATGTTGCACATGTTGATATTGTCTCTGGTTCCCTCTAGTGGATAGTTACAGGCAATAAGAGGCATAGAGGCAATGCATTTGTTTTGTGAACATTTTAGGTTTTTTTATCACTATTTCTATAAAGGATAATGAAGACATATCATCACTAAAAATAAGACAAAGAAATGTTTTAAGATAAACATTTTGAATTTTAAAGCATGATTGTGCTGTTTTTCATTTAAAAAAATAAAATAAAATAAAAGAATGCTAATAATGCTAATGCTAATCCATGTTCGATGGAATCTGAGAGCTACTGTTTTGGGTCTGATGATGTAGCAAGTTAACAAAAAGCATATTTATCTCCTAAACTTCAGTCCATGTAACAGCAGGTGATGTTGGCTCCAGGGCCAGTGACTGTGCACAACGCACTTCATTTGAAAAACCCGTAGCTTGATGTTTAATGAACTAGAACAGCCACGGCAGAACCGAATTTCTCTCATGCTTTTCATCAGATTAGAGGTTTGCTGAGTTCCCCTTGTGTGGTTATTGAGAATCACTGGGATACAGAATATTTTAAAGCACAAGTCTGAAATCCCATATGTCTACCTCAATCATTAATTCACTGTAACCATTTTATGCATAGGTTTAACATAGGGTTTAAACTCAGTTCCTGGAGGACTGGAGCCCTGCAGAGTTTAGTTCTGCTCCAACACACATAACATGTAGCTTTCAAACAAGCCTGACAGACTTTATTAGTTGGATCAGGCGTGTTTAATTTGTTTAATTTGGGTTGAATTTAATATATGCAAGGCTCTGGCCCTCCAGGAATTGAGTCTGACACCCCTGGTTTAACATAAACCAACGTTTTGGACCAATTAAACTACCTATGCTAACACAGGTTAATTTAGGCTAAATCTACAGCCCTGTTAATGAACCATGTTACCAATTTTGACATATTTCTATTTTATTCAGATTTTTAAGGATTTCATTAATGTGTTTTTATATATTATATAATATAATAATATGTTTGGATACACAAATGATGGTTTTAATAAAAAAAGAAAAAAAAACATTTAAAATCTGTTATATGCAAATTCTGTAGGCTATTTAGTGCTGTGGACAAATCCCATTTTCTGAAGCAAAAACTCACATTTTTTTTTACTATTTGTTGAATAGTGCCCCAAAAGTTGTTAAAAATGGTGAAGAATTTTCTTATGTGTAAGAGATATCATGTCTATGGCAATGTGACCGTCTCATGATGAGGGTACATTAATGCTTTATGGATCGACCCTCAGGAAGCAGATACACATTGGATAAACACAACATGAACCACAGGTCCTTTTGGATCACTCTCAGACTTCCACAATCAACAATTATGATTACGTTATGATTATATTAGTGAATTATAATATCTGACCCCGTGAACGCAACACTCTGTGGGATAAATTTTTTTGTATTTTTTCGTTTCGAATGTTAGGCTAACTATGGCATCGTACCTCACCTTTATTTTGTAAGGGCTGTCAGTGAGTGACCGGACTTTTATTTTGAAACGCTGTTTTGTCGTCATGTTAAACCCGGAAGTGCAGCTCGCGTAATGATCGGTAATCTGATCATGTGAAACAATCAGCTGAATTATCAAAACATTGGTGTCAGGATCCGTTGATATGTTTTCAGAGTTTATATCAGACCTGCGCTTCGTCTGTGAGGTGAGGGAACTGTAAAATCGCACATAAACGGTCATCTAAGAGCAAATAGTTGAGTGTTATTTACACAGTTTACACAAATGCAGGTTATCACACTATCATCATCCGCTACTGTTAGAAAAAAATATAATACTTAGCGACAGGAACAAAAAGTTAAGGTGGCAGGTACTTTATAATCATATAAATTCCTTGAGGATATGATAACATTAGTTATTTTTTACGTACTGTGTGTGTAAATTGGTATTGTACTATGTTATTACTCTGTTCTGCAAATGGTACCATGGTTATATTATAATTGTTTAGGAATTATGCACCATGTAAATACATGAATATGGTAATTTAGTGCCATGATGTACACAAAATATCTGCACAGTACCTGTCTGTTGTACCCAAATAGGAAACATGATTTATAGTGTGATACTTTTGGTTTGATTCTCTGTTTTAGATATAATGTCAGACCCTTACTCCGTTCTGGGGTTTGTGAGGAGAGGTCTGCGGTTAGATGTGTTTAAGGATGTTGCTCGTCAATATCCAGTTATTTTCTGTATCTTCACCTTTATGATCACCTCCACCGTCATCCTCAACCAGTGAGTATCTTTACACACATATAATCGAGACATATTCTGCACCATAAAATATTTTCCTGTCAATCAAGGTTTTTGGACCAAAACTTTTGTACTGGATTAGTTTGTCATGATCATTTTCCACCCTCTCTCTGACTCTTTCAGTTGAACAGGCTGATTAGTCTACCTTTAAGAGCTGTATATGTTAATGATCCCCATTATGATTGGTAATTAACAAATCTCTACCCCTTTCCACTTTTTTTCCAAAGATATCTCCATATTCTCATGATATTCTGGTCATTTCTGGCTGGAGCGATCACATTCTACTGCTCCCTCAGCCCTGAATATCTGCTGCCGAATATTCTCACCTCAATCAAGACCAAGAGGAAAGTAAGTATTAGTGAAAACAGATAGGTCTAACTTTAAAACCACTGTTGTGGCCATAAGGAATTGAGAAATGTCTAGTCAGAATCCAGGAGTGCAATCATGAGTCTGTTTTAAGAGAATGTTTGGTTCCACCAATTTATATTAATACTATTAATACTAGTCATATATTGCTTATACGTGTTCCTGGTGTTTGCTTATTATACTGCATTTTTAAGGCGCTTGTTTTGCTCTTTTTGTAATACTTGGCAACCCTCCACCTGGAGATTTAATTAAAGGGATCATATGATGTTGCTAAAAAGAGCATTATGTTGTGTATTTGATGTAATGTAATGTGCTTATGTGGTTTAAGGTTAAAAAAACATTATTTTCCACATAATGTACATTATTGTTGCTCCTCTATGCCTCGCCTTCTGAAACGCGTACATTTTTACAAAGCTCATTGGTCTGAAAAGCGAGGTGTGCTCTGATTGGCCAGCTATCCAGTGCATTGTGATTGGCTGAATACCTCAAGCGTGTGATGGAAATGTTACGCCCCTTACTATACTGTGATGACATGTCAATTATTTGTCAGAACACTGGCGTGATGAGACAAAACCAATAAAACCCATTATAAACAGTCCCCGTCCATAAAATGTGCTTCACACATCTTAATACTTAGGTTGAACTGTTCTGGAACAGTGTTGTAAATACAACTTAACCACTGATTTCTAGTCGTGTCCTCTTTTGGAAGACCAAACAAAGTAGTGTCGCTTTCTCAATGAAGCACACAGCATCTCCACAACAGGGCGGCGGTGGCATCCATGAGAATAAAGGTTACGCCTTCTTTCTTTCACGGTGTTATGCAAATCTTCCCACATCTCGATGTGGACATATGGGGGCGTGTTAGAATGAGCCGTTTTAGGAGGCCGTGTGTCATGACACACATTTGTTTTTTATTTGCTAGCACCATCTTGTGGCAGTTTGGTGTTATAACAAAGAAACTGATTATTGTAAACCATTTTCTTAGTGGTTGGTTTAGGTCATGTGACTCTTGGGTTAGAGGTTAACCAGGAAATAGCCGCTGTGTTCCAGTTTTCTTTCCATGCGGTGGGCCAACAAGTCATCTCTCTGTTTTCTTTATGTTTTTGTGCCTCGGAAAGGCTTTGCCTGTAAGTTTGTTATCTTTTTTCAATGTTTGCATGAACGTGTATATAAATATTTGTAATTCATTAGTTTGAGTTTAAAACGAACTATATAACAGTGATGGCAATTTGTTTATAATTACACTAAGAAGAACTGATTGTAGCCTTTTAATATGTGCTCAGAGAATATTTGTAAACAGCGGAAATTCATTTGTGTTTATTTTGAGAATATTTTGTAACAAGACATTTGTAATCTTTGTATATTTCAGTTTTACAAAAAAGAGAAAGAAGAGGAAAGAACAAAACAGTAAAACTTTCAACTTTACTACTGCGTCTGCCCTTTTCTGACTCCTGTTAGCTATCTGTCAATGTTGCGTAGATGGAACACGCATCTAGGACAGAATAGTAAAAAGGCAACCGCTCAGTAGGTACTGAAGTTCAAGGAAAGCAAGCTTCACCTCCATCATTCCTCGTTCATCATCACGCCCTGTACTCCTAGGCCGTATTAGCAATTCATGATGGCTGAGAAATCTACGGAAGCTGAGAAAGTTATGGAGGCTGGGGAAGCTACAGAGCGAAGTCAAGCATTTGAAACAAGATCTATAGCTTCTGCTTCGACTAATAGATCTAGAAGCTCATCAGCTAGCGCAGCTGCTGCCAAGGCTTGCGCTAAACTGGAAGCTGCACGGGCCAGGACTGAATTCCTTAAAAAAGAATCCGAAATCTTGATTGAGAAAGCTCAACTGAAAGTTACAGAGGCATGCATGGAAGCGTCTCTGGCAGCTATAAAGCATGAAAGTGAGGTGGCAGCAGCCATTGCTGAGACAAAGGTTTTGGAGGCAGCAGCAGATAGTGAACTTGGAGAAAGGATTTCTGATGTGAGAGAAGTTTCTGATCGCACTTGTGATTACGTCATGAATCAGTCTCAACTGAGGTTATTGTCTCCAGCTGGAGATGAGCCATGTCAACTACCTCTAAAGCCCATTGTCCATGTGTTGAGGCCTGAGACACCTCCAAGGCATCATCGCTTAGCATCTTGGGATGTCAGAGATTCCAACAATAAACCTGATACTGAGAGTATAACGCAGCATCCTCAGAAGTCAGTGCAAACAACTAGTCAAAAATACCAAATTCCACCGTTCACTTCTTCTCCATATAAGACAACACCACAACCATCGTTCAACAACGACACTAATGTGAGTGAGGTCGCCAGGTACTTAGCACGCCGAGAGCTTGTTAATTCAGGTCTCTTCAAGTTTGACGATCGTCCGGAAAATTATTGGGTGTGGAAGTCCTCTTTCATCAACGCAATTGAAGGTTTGCACCTGTCAGCTGCTGAGCAGTTAGACCTTCTGTCTAAATGGTTGGGAGAACAGTCTTCACAACATGTGCGAAGGATCAGAGCTGTGCACACAGGTAATCCAAACGCAGGCTTGGGAAAAGCATGGGAGCGCTTGGAAGATTGCTATGGCTCTCCAGAGATTATTGAGAAATCCCTCTTTGACAGGATTGATAGCTTTCCAAAAATCAGCAACAAAGATGTGAAAAAGCTTAGAGAACTTGGAGATCTTCTACAGGAAGTGGAGTCTGCGAAACATGAAGGCTACCTACCCGGACTTACTTATCTTGACACCGCACGTGGTGTTGCTCCCATCGTAGATAAGTTACCTTACAGTCTCCAGGAGAGGTGGATGGCTCAAGGTTCTCAGTACAAATCAGCACATCAAGTCGCCTTTCCTCCATTCTCATTCTTCTGTGATTTCATCTGCAGAGAGGCTCGCACACGCAACGATCCAAGTTTTGCTCTGTCTTCAGGAATCCATAGTGTGTTGAAACCAGAGCAGCAATTCAAGCGACAAATGAAAAGCTCAGTCTATACTCACAAGACGGAAGTGTCAGCAGCGACTGTGAGTCAGACACGCAGCTCAAACTATGAGTTGGATGACGTGGATAAGATCTGCCCGATTCATAAGAAGCCCCACCCTCTCAATCGTTGCAGAGGGTTTAGGATCAAATCTCTGGATGAGCGCAAGACTTTTCTAAAGGAGAAAGGTGTTTGTTACAGGTGCTGTGCAACAACCACTCATCTGGCCAGGGACTGTAAGGCAGCTATTAAATGTAAGGAATGTGGCAGTGATGCTCATATCGTAGCGCTTCATCCAGGACCACCGCCTTCAAACTTATTTGATCATGGCGGGGAGGGAGAGATAGACACGCCTCAACCTGCTATAACTTCCAAGTGTACAGAAGTCTGTGGTTACGGTGAATGTTCACGGTCATGCTCTAAGATTTGCCTGGCTAAGGTTTACCCAGAAGGCCACCCAGAAGGAGCAATCAAGCTTTATGTGATCCTGGATGACCAGAGCAATAGATCGCTCGCTAGAACCAAGTTCTTCTTGCTGCATGTCAAAGGAGAGAAGTCAACATATACTCTACGTACCTGTGCAGGTGTGACAGAGGCTGTGGGAAGAAGAGCTACTGGTTTCATTATAGAGTCTTTAGATGGAGTAATGAAGGTGAAATTTCCAACGTTGATCGAATGCAACAATATGCCAGACGACAGGGCCGAGATACCAACACCTGATGCAGCACGTTGGCACACTCACCTAAAGCCCATCGCTCATTGCATTCCTCCTTTGGATCCAGAAGCCCAAATTCTTCTCCTTTTGGGTCGTGACATCCTTCAGGTACATAAAGTACGGGAGCAACGTAATGGTCCTAATAACGCCCCCTACGCGCAAAGACTAGACCTAGGATGGGTCGTAGTCGGAGATGTCTGCTTAGGATCTGTCCACAGGTCTGCAGCACTTAGTGCTTACCGTACACATGTACTTGATAATGGACGTCCTTCTCTACTTCCTCCATGTCCCAACAAACTCAGCATTAGGGAGAAGTTTGACATCAAGCCTCCGCCTGAGATATCTCTGGCGCGCGGCACCTTCATCTTTGATGACTATGCCATAGGAGATACCATCTTTGAGAGGACAAAGGAGGATAATAAAGTTGGATTGTCTATTGAAGACAGGCGTTTTTTTGGACATCATTGATAAAGAGATGTTCATGGACGAGAGCAATAGTTGGGTCGCACCACTCCCATTCAGAACACCTCGCCAACGACTCCCTAATAATAGAGAACAGGTATTTACACGCCTAACCTCCCTTTTGCGCACATTGGAAAAGAAGGCTGAGATGAAGTCTCATTTTGTTACCTTCATGCAGAACATCTTTGATCGTGACCATGCCGAAGTAGCCCCTCCTCTTCGAGAAGGCCAGGAATGTTGGTATTTACCTACCTTTGGGGTGTACCACCCACAGAAGCCCGGTCAGATCAGAGTTGTCTTCGACTCCAGCGCGCAAAAACAGGGCATCTCCTTGAACGATGTTCTTCTCTCTGGTCCTGACTTAAATAATAGCCTCTTGGGAGTCTTACTACGTTTTAGAAGGGAGCTGGTAGCTGTAACTGCAGACATCGAACAGATGTTTCACAGCTTCATTGTGAAAGAGGAAGATAGAGACTTTCTTCGTTTTCTTTGGTTCAAAGATAATGACACCAGCAAAGGGATTATTGAATACCGCATGAGGGTGCACGTGTTCGGTAATAGTCCATCTCCTGCTGTAGCCATTTATGGTCTTCGACGAGCAGCGGCTTATGGTGAGGAGGAATATGGTTCAGACGCCAGACACTTTGTAGAGAGAGAATTCTACGTCGATGATGGACTTTTGTCAACACCCACAGCTGCGGGAACAATCGATCTGTTGAGACGAACAAAGAAAATGCTGGCCACTTCAAATTTAAAACTGCACAAGTTTGCTTCTAATAGCAAAGAAGTAATGAATGCATTTCCGACCGAAGATCATGCGAAGGGACTCAAAGATCTCAACTTGGAAGTTGACCCTACTCCCATCCAACGTAGTCTCGGACTTAGCTGGGATGTGAAGGGGGACATATTCACCTTTCATGTAACCGACATTAAGAAGCCCTTTACTCGCAGAGGGATACTGGCTACTGTCAACAGTCTCTTCGACCCACTTGGCTTCGTTGCCCCGGTCATCATTGAAGGGAAATTCCTGCTACGAGAACTCTCAGGTGAGACTTGTGACTGGGATTCTCCCCTCCCTGAAGACAAGGAAGAAGCATGGAATGCATGGAGGAGATCCCTACAAGATCTCAAACAGCTGGAGATTCCTAGAACATATGTTTATACTACTCTCTCTACAGCTCTGAGGAAGGAACTCCACATATTCTCTGATGCTTCTGTCAAAGCGATTGCAGCAGTGGCATATCTTCGTGTCATCAATGGCGAAGGAGCATGCCACACTGGGTTCGTATTGGGGAAGGCCAAATTAGCTCCGCAAGCTGCTCATACCATTCCCAGGCTGGAACTAGGAGCTGCGGTTTTAGCTGCAGAGATAGCAGAGATAATCACAAATGAGCTGGACTTCACTTTAGATGCTGTGGAGTTTTACACGGATAGTAGAGTTGTCCTGGGGTACATCTATAACCAGACAAGACGGTTCTATGTATACGTAGCCAACAGAGTGCAGCGTATCCACAGAGTGTCAAACCCAATGCAATGGCACTATGTGTCTACTAAGCATAACCCTGCAGATCATGCCACCCGCTCCGTTCCTGCAGCTCTGTTGGGCACCACCACCTGGCTTACAGGACCTGCCTTTCTGTCGCAAATGGATCAGAATCTGTCTCTGGAGGAGAGAGAATTTGACCTCCTCGGGCCAGAGTTGGACACAGAAGTTCGTCCTCTTGCTACTTCTGTATCCGATGATTTTCATCTTGAATGTCAACGATTCGAGCGATTCTCTTCTTGGAGGTCATTAGTCAGAGCCATAGCTTTTCTCATACATGTCGCCCAGACTTACAAGTCGTTGATAGAGAAAGAGCCTGCAGCTCATGGCACTACTGTGCTAAGCCTCATACAGTGAAAGAGTTGTTACAAGCAGAGGAAGTTGTAATCAAGAGCGTTCAGAGGGAAGCTTACCAAGAAGAGCTCACCTGCATCGCCAAAGGAGATGACATCCCGAGGCACAGCGCTCTGAAAAAACTGAACCCTTACGTAGATAGTAGAGGTCTTCTCAGGATAGGAGGTCGGCTTAAAAATGCAACTTTGGATCTCCAAGAGAAGTTTCCTTTGATTGTTCCAGGACGCAGTCATGCTGCGAAGCTACTTGTGGAGTATTACCATGATCGAGTCAAGCATCAGGGTCGTGTGTTTACTGAATCAGCTATCCGCAATGCAGGGTATTGGATTGTTGGTGTTAGGAAGCTTATCAACAGCATTGTACACAAGTGCATCGTATGCAACAAGCTTCGTGGGAAGGTAACTGAGCAGAAGATGGCGGACTTGCCTATCGATCGCTTGAGCACTGAAGCTCCCTTCACGCACGTCGGTCTTGATGTTTTTGGACCTTGGACAGTTGTCGCAAGGCGCACGCGAGGAGGACAAGCTCAGAGCAAAAGATGGGCTGTTCTTTTCACTTGTATGAGTATTCGTGCCATACATATTGAGCTGATTGACAGTATGGACTCATCCACCTTTATAAACGCCTTGAGAAGGTTTTTTGCTCTACGAGGTCCTGCCAAACAAATCAGGTCTGATTGCGGGACCAATTTTGTAGGAGCCTGTAAAGACCTGGAAATTGTGGTAAATGATCCTCAAGAGCCTAGTGTGAGGAAGTACCTGGGTGGAGAGGGTTGTTCATGGGTCTTCAATCCACCTCACGCATCCCACATGGGAGGAGCCTGGGAGCGGATGATAGGAGTCTCCAGGCGCATACTAGATTCCATGCTCCAACAGATCAGTCCTTCCCGCTTGACACATGAAGTGTTGTCTACCTTGATGGCAGAGGTTACAGGAATTGTCAATTCAAGACCCCTTGTTCCTATTTCAACAGACCCAGATTCACCTTTCTTGTTAACGCCAGCCATGCTCCTAACTCAAAAGGGTTATATACTCCTCCCACCTCCAGGTGACTTCAAGGAAACCAATATCCATAGACAGCAATGGAGAAGGGTGCAACATCTTGCTAATACTTTCTGGAATAGATGGAGGCGTGAATACCTAATCAAAAAATCTAAGAGAGGGCGATGTTGTCCTTCTTAAGGATGCTCAAAGTAAGCGCAATGAATGGCCTATGGCTCTTGTGACCAAGATTTTTCCTAGCAGTGACAAAAGAGTCAGAACGGTTGAACTAAGAGTTGCAAAGAATGGGACAATCAAGACATTCCTCAGACCTATATCGGAAACAGTTCTGCTCATGCCAACGGAGGACTGATATTTGTGAGGTCTTATGTAAACATTCTCAGGTTATATGGTGGTATCTAAACAATACCAGGCGGGGAGTGTCATGACACACATTTGTTTTTTATTTGCTAGCACCATCTTGTGGCAGTTTGGTGTTATAACAAAGAAACTGATTATTGTAAACCATTTTCTTAGTGGTTGGTTTAGGTCATGTGACTCTTGGGTTAGAGGTTAACCAGGAAATAGCCGCTGTGTTCCAGTTTTCTTTCCATGCGGTGGGCCAACAAGTCATCTCTCTGTTTTCTTTATGTTTTTGTGCCTCGGAAAGGCTTTGCCTGTAAGTTTGTTATCTTTTTTCAATGTTTGCATGAACGTGTATATAAATATTTGTAATTCATTAGTTTGAGTTTAAAACGAACTATATAACAGTGATGGCAATTTGTTTATAATTACACTAAGAAGAACTGATTGTAGCCTTTTAATATGTGCTCAGAGAATATTTGTAAACAGCGGAAATTTGTGTTTATTTTGAGAATATTTTGTAACAAGACATTTGTAATCTTTGTATATTTCAGTTTTACAAAAAAGAGAAAGAAGAGGAAAGAACAAAACAGTAAAACTTTCAACTTTACTACTGCGTCTGCCCTTTTCTGACTCCTGTTAGCTATCTGTCAATGTTGCGTAGATGGAACACGCATCTAGGACAGAATACCGTGGTTGACTCTGAACTTTTTTAAAGAATATCTCTTTGGATTTGAGCCATAAATGTACAGTTTTTACATTAGCTCCATGTATGCGAGAAGTTGAGAGTTCCATCGAGATAATGTCCAACAAATACACAGTCCAGGTTCGTCTGTGCATTGTGAGAGGAGGATTCCGGCAGTGGACTAGCAACTTTTTTGCTGCTGTGAGAGCAGCTAACAGTAATCATCTTTGTTTTATGGACAAGGTGAGGTCCCAAAAGACATTCATGAAAAAATGGCGTGGAGTCAAACATTTCTCAGTATCCAACAAATAAGATGTGAGAGTCCAAAAAGGTGAAAGAGAGGGGCACTCCCCAAAAAATGCAAAACGTGCCTAAAGATCCTTGTGAACAGAGACTGCACTCAGGAGAAGATGACAGATTCATATAAAAACTTTTCACCGGAGTCAAGTAAGCCCTATGCAGCAATTTCCAATGCATGATTTGGTGGTAAGGGTTTTTAGAAGACAATTTAAACATTCCCCATACTTGATCCAAAAATAAAACATGCTCCTCCTCGTTAAAATCCTTAGCCCACACAGTTGTAATAGACCATGTCCACACTCAGTGGGTATTTCCGAGTTCTCAACTGTAGAGTGCCTGTAAAGTGTGCCTTTTTTCTTGAGATGGGATTATTCATGAATATTTGACCTCACTGTAAGATACGCTCTCAAAGCCAGCTGCTAGGGAGCATGGTAGGGGATACTGGTCAGCCCCACAACTACAATAGCAAAATCATCTGGAACCTTCTTTGGCACAGGTCACTTCGCTTAATCTTTGCTTCTTTCTTTCATTGCTTGATGTTTGATCTGGTTCTTTTTCTTCTTACATTCTATCCTTTTTCCCACAAATACTTGCTCTCATCTATAACAGGCTGATGTCATGATGAGGACCTCTGAAAAGCAGGGGTCACCCCAAGTGTCTGTGCAGCTGAGTAAGCTGACCTGCTTGTCTCTTGCATAGGGTCCAATAATGAAGTCACCATTGACACTATTGCTTTTTTCAGATCAGGGCTCAGGCCTTATAGCCATATCTCAACAAATGTTCCCTTGTTACCCTGCCGCTTCAGCAAGTCCTAAGGGTCATTGTCTCTCGTTACCATACCAGAGTACATAATGCATGCTGACATAAGTCTCATGATGTAGTCTGCCCCATCATTCTTGGCCTTGTGATTTACAGATGTTACCTTGGACCAATTGGTTTTACTTTTGATACAGTCTTTCTGCAACTGTGAGATATCTTCCCAAATATCTTCCCACATACTCCCTTTACTCCTGGCCTTCTGGCCTCCAGATGGTCTCAGGCAGGAAGGAATCTTCCTGATCAGTGTCAGAGTCTGTATCTGAGTCTGCCTTAGACTGCACATACTTGCCCTCCAGCATTCTGAGGTGACAGAGATCTGGATACAGAGAGGAAACTGGGGGAGCATATGCAACAGCAGCTGAACTAACTGAGCTCACTCACAGATTATTGTCCATTGGAAGTCTGCAGCTCACTTTCAGATGTTCACTGTTGGCTCCGTAGAACTTGCATCTTGTTACGGCACTAAGTCAATATTAAAGCAGAGAAAAAAAAAACACAATTGGCTCCCTGCAGAGATTTTCACAACTTTTGAGCAATAGCTTTAACAGCGGCTGAAGCAATGTGAAAACTACAACATCTTGAGAAGGGAGAAAGGAATTTGTTTGTCTGAAGTCATCAGTGTTCTTTTATGCACACCACACGAATCACTCACAGCTTGGACAGTAATTATGGTAATTGTCTGAGCCAAGAGTCAATTGGAAAAAAGAGAGCCGGGGAAGTGCACATAATAGCAGGAGAAAACCCTAAACGCGCCATCTAGACACTAACACACTCTAATCACAATTAAATAAAACTAAATAAATATACATTCCTGGTCATAACAATCCCTAACGTGTGCCAGTCTTTCATTAAGTCAAGTCAAGTCACCTTTATTTATATAGCGCTTTAAACAAAATACATTGCGTCAAAGCAACTGAACAACATTACTTTGTCTTATGTCTTCAGCGCTTCGAACTACAGTAATTATAAAAGTACACCTATGCCTTTTGTCAACCAATAAAAGGCAGTATATATTGTTATATATACAGTACATATATCATATGAAGAGTTTGGTTCCAAAGTGCAATAAATCCATTTTGATTAATTTGAGTAAAAACTTGTTTTCTTTACCAAGAAAGTGGCAAGATGAAAACCACTATTATCTGTTTAAAACGTTCACATAGCATATTTGGGTTATAATGCCATTAAAATCCAGGCTTTGATTTTCAAAGATTTATAAAATTGTAAAAACAAATAAAATTAAAAACCCCCAAAATGCAATAAATCCACCGTACTTTTTTTTTCTAAAAATGCAATGAATCAACTGAATCAAAATGAAAGTTATTTTTCATATTGAAACTGATTAAAATACACAACATAGTAAGTTGATCCACATGACAGCCTCTGAACTTGGTCAAAACTAATCTTATATAGGCTACAGGCACTGGACTTGAAATATATTCATCAGTCTACTCTATGCTTCCAAAATCAATTCAACGGGTCATCTTGTTAATGCTATAAATTAATTACAGCTATAAAATAAAATTTCATCATGAACAAGAACATGAACAACATCACATTAGACCACAGAAATTCCAAAATGACATTTCCCTACATTCAATTTCTAAAAGTGCATTCATCTTTGCCATGTTACATTAATTTAGTTGACTAGTGCTATATGCTGTATTAACAAAAACATAAATGGCATTAATACAAACACTACCACTGACAAGCTACGCTATATCATGTTCATAATCTAATGTGATTCATCTAATGAATGCAATATAGCGTATCGGCTCTGGGCATCTGAATAATTTCCATCTGAAAGCACGTGATGGAGATTTACTGACGAGTTGCGCATGACAATCACATGAGTTTCTTCGAGCAGCCCTTATTTGGTGCTGATAAAGTACAAAGTAGATGAGGAAAACTAGGATGCCGGATGTATTCAAAGCGCCGCCATTACTGTCTAGAGTGTGTGGAATGGTGCGCTGTGATTGGTCGGATATATCGCATTCTGCAATAAATGGAAATTGGCATCACGGTTTGGAAAAAAAAGGGAGAAAACAAGACCTAATAACTCTGCAAATATTGCATTTTGTGCAAAATGAAAAATGTCCTTTTCAATTCCGACAAGATACAATAATGTTTTAGTGGAAACCAAACTCTTAATGTGTATGTGTGTGTGTTAGGGCTGTCAGTTTAATGCTTTAACATAATTAATTAGTTATGAAAAATTATGAAATTAAAATATTTTAACGCAGTTAGCTCACTGGCCCCACCCCCAGACCTGTCTATACGTCATCTTACATTTCATACAGTGTCTTTTAAGAAATAATGCAAGACAACTCCATAAATGCAATTATACCCCCAAATTCAAGATATTGTGGCATGAATGCTCCTGTATGAGTTTTTGTCTCATATTTATGTCACATAAGCGGTATCACAAGAGCAGCGAGAGCAATATCACACGAGTGCTGTTTGTCCCGAGTGCAAATGTGATGATATACAACAGTACAGTAAATAAGAAGGTAATATTACAGTAAATAAGAAGGTAATATTGTGTTATATTTTAAACACAAGATTGTCTTGTTTTTGCTCAGTTTTGCCAACAAAAATATTACATATAAAGCCACAGCAGAACTATTGTGTGTCTCTGAGCAACACAGCAGTGTTTATTTAGGGTGACCATATTTTAGTTTTCCAAACCCACCCATCTCCACCCCCTAAATGTGGATCCAACCACACTGGATCTTGTTCTGCAGTGAGGGCCTACTGGAAAGTAGCACATGTTTAAATATCAAAACTCAAAATGTAATTTCCATACCTAATATACATATTTTACAGTCACTGTTATGCATACTGATAATAAACACAGCTAAAAAGCTTCCTACCAGTGGGCCTTCTTAACAAAACTTTTATCATAGGGAGCATGCAAATTGTTTCAATACAAGCATTTCAGTCAAATTGGATTTATGCAACATTTCAAACCTTTAACCAGGATCTGACCAATTTGGTGCCCTGGGCAAGATTTTAGCTGGTGCCCCTTGCATCCCAGCCAATTCCACCACCCATCATTCACACAGAAACTGCATAGCCTTAAGACATAAAACAAATTAAATATAAGATGGTTGGACAAAAAATGTAATCAACTAGCTTTTTTAATTTGGAGAACTTTATCGTCCAAAGGCAACTACAATACTATCATTTAGGTCTTAATTTCCTCATTTCAGACATTCATAAATTCAAGGATATATTGATCTTAATTTTCATGGCAGAATCCAATACTGAACATATTCTAGGTTCTTCAAAGTAGCCACCTTTTGCTTTGATTACTGCTTTGCACACTCTTGGCATTCTCTTGATGAGCTTCAAGAGGTAGTCACCTGAAATGGTCTTCCAACAGTCTTGAAGGAGTTCCCCGAGAGATGCTTAGCACTTGTTGGCCCTTTTGCCTTCTGTCTGCGGTCCAGCTCACCCCTAAACCATCTCGATTGGGTTCAGGTCCGGTGACTGTGGAGGCCAGGTCATCTGGCGCAGCACCCCATCACTCTCCTTCTTGGTCAAATAGCCCTTGATGCCTTCAGTGTGACTCTACAATTTTCATAGTCATGAAAATAAAGAAAACTCTTTGATTGAGAAAGTGTGTCCAAACTTTTGGTCTGTACTGTATATAAGGGATATGTAGGCTATTTGAGTATATAGTGAATATGTTCAAGAAACCAGTTTGAGATGATTTGAGCTTCATGACATAGCACTTTATACTACAGTAAGTACACTGATGGGTACACTGTGGTCATAAAAGGATTGACATGGTCAGCAGTTCTCAGGTTGGCTGTGGCTTCCAAACAATGCTCAGTTGGTACTAAGGGGCCCAAAATGTGCCATGAAAATATCCCCCATAGCACCACCACCAGCATGATCCATTAATACACGGTAGTAAACATTCATGCTTCCATGCCATTTACGCCGAAATCCTACCCTACCATCTGAACATCGCTGTAGAAATTGAGACTCATCAGACTAGGCAGCCTTTTTCTTATCTTCTATATTTGGTGAGCCTGTGAGAACTGTAGTCCCAGTTTCCTGTTCTTAGCTGGCAGCAGTGGCACCTGCTGTGGTCTTCTGATGCTGTAGACCATCTGCTTCAGGGTTTGACATGTTGTGCATTCAGGGAATCTCTTCTGCATACCTTGGTTGTAACAAGTTGTTATTTGAGTTACCATAGCCTTAGGAACCAGTCTGTCCATTCTTGTCTGACCTCTGGGTCTCGGACCAATTTCTGTGAACTCTAGAGATGGGTTTACAGATGAATGGGAAACATGATACTGGTGTCCCCTCTGCTTTTGTCCCATTGTCAAAATCTTGTGTTTTGTGAATTTTCAGTATCTTATGTAAATACAACCCGAATTCCGGAAAAGTTGGGACGTTTTTTAAATTTTAATAAAATGAAAACTAAAGGAATTTCAAATCACATGAGCCAATATTTTATTCACAATAGAACATAGATAACGTAGCAAATGTTTAAACTGAGAAATTTTACACTTTTATCCACTTAATTAGCTCATTTAAAATTTAATGCCTGCTACAGGTCTCAAAAAAGTTGGCACGGGGGCAACAAATGGCTAAAAAAGCAAGCAGTTTTGAAAAGATTCAGCTGGGAGAACATCTAGTGATTAATTAAGTTAATTGATATCAGGTCTGTAACATGATTAGCTATAAAAGCTTAGTCTTAGAGAAGCAGAGTCTCTCAGAAGTAAAGATGGGCAGAGGCTCTCCAATCTGTGAAAGACTGCGTAAAAAAATTGTGGAAAACTTTAAAAACAATGTTCCTCAACGTCAAATTGCAAAGGCTTTGCAAATCTCATCATCTACAGTGCATAACATCATCAAAAGATTCAGAGAAACTGGAGAAATCTCTGTGCGTAAGGGACAAGGCCGGAGACCTTTATTGGATGCCCGTGGTTTTCGGGCTCTCAGACGACACTGCATCACTCATCGGCATGATTGTGTCAATGACATTACTAAATGGGCCTAGGAATACTTTCAGAAACCACTGTTGGTAAACACAATCCGCCATGCCATCAGCAGATGCCAACTAAAGCTCTATCATGCAAAAAGGAAGCCATATGTGAACATGGTCCAGAAGCGCCGTCGTGTCCTGTGGGCCAAGGCTCATTTAAAATGGACTATTTCAAAGTGGAATAGTGTTTTATGGTCAGACGAGTCCAAATTTGACATTCTTGTTGGAAATCACGGACGCCGTGTCCTCCGGGCTAAAGAGGAGGGAGACCTTCCAGCATGTTATCAGCGTTCAGTTCAAAAGCCAGCATCTCTGATGGTATGGGGGTGCATAAGTGCATACGGTATGGGCAGCTTGCATGTTTTGGAAGGCTCTGTGAATGCTGAAAGGTATATAAAGGTTTTAGAGCAACATATGCTTCCCTCCAAACAACGTCTATTTCAGGGAAGGCCTTGTTTATTTCAGCAGGACAATGCAAAACCACATACTGCAGCTATAACAACAGCATGGCTTCGTCGTAGAAGAGTCCGGGTGCTAACCTGGCCTGCCTGCAGTCCAGATCTTTCACCTATAGAGAACATTTGGTGCATCATTAAACGAAAAATACGTCAAAGACGACCACGAACTCTTCAGCAGCTGGAAATCTATATAAGGCAAGAATGGGACCAAATTCCAACAGCAAAACTCCAGCAACTCATAGCCTCAATGCCCAGACGTCTTCAAACTGTTTTGAAAAGAAAAGGAGATGCTACACCATGGTAAACATGCCCCGTCCCAACTATTTTGAGACCTGTAGCAGAAATCAAAATTGAAATGAGCTCATTTTGTGCATAAAATTGTAAACTTTCTCAGTTTAAACATTTGCTACGTTATCTATGTTCTATTGTGAATAAAATATTGGCTCATGTGATTTGAAAGTCTTTTAGTTTTCATTTTATTAAAATTTAAAAATCGTCCCAACTTTTCCGGAATTCGGGTTGTAAATGTTTATTTGTAATTTCAACAATATTGTGTGAAACTTTGGTTTGCATTATGAATATACTGTATTATCAGCAGTATATAGAATACCTTGCATCTAGATGTTAGCCAAAAACCTTACTTATAAATTAAGTCACCTTTATTTATGTAACGTATTATACAGTCCCGATTGTTTCAAAGTGGTGTTATAGTAATTAAATAACAATCAATGATGCAAGCTTCATTAAATATGATACTAATTCAAATCCTGCTGAAAAGCAGCTCTAAAAAGTTAAGAGTGCTATTATTTAGCTCCAGTCTGTTTGGTGTTAATTCAGTTCAGTTGTTAACAATGTTGATTTGTAGATTATGAAAGATTCAGACTGATTCAGCTACAGTTTAGGGGAAGTCGTGGCCTAATGGTTAGAGAGTCGGACTCCCAATCGAAAGGTTGTGAGTTCGAGTCCCGGGCCGGCAGGAATTGTGGGTGGGGGGAGTGCATGTACAGTTCTCTCTCCACCTTCAATACCACGACTTAGGTGCCCTTGAGCAAGGCATCGAACCCCCAACTGCTCCCCGGGCGCCGCAGCATAAATGGCTGCCCACTGCTCCGGGTGTGTGCTCACAGTGTGTGTGTGTGTGTGTGTGTTCACTGCTCTGTGTGTGTGCATTTCGGATGGGTTAAACGCAGAGCACAAATTCTGAGTATGGGTCACCATACTTGGCTGAATGTCACGTCACTTTCACTTTCACTTTCACTTTCACTTAAAAGGCATCTTTACCGAAGACAGTAGTGTCATCATCCAGCTCAATTAATTTACGTTTTGTTGTCATCCAATAGTGTCGGTACTGTTGAATTGATAATATTACTGAATATTTATTGTATTTTTAACCCTATTGAAACTGTTTTACTGTATTGATGATTAATACACTGTATATCTGTTGTATCCTCAGCCACAGAAACAGCAAGAATTGTTCCCGCTGGGTCACAGTTGTGCAGTATGTGGGAAAAACCAGTGCAAACGCCACAGGTATGATCGCCTTGGGCAAATGTCAACCCAAAACCAAAAGAAAGAAATAAGAAATTATATTTAGAATAGAGTGCTGCAGGGATGACGTAATTTTGCTGATCAAAACCTGGGAATGTGTTAGCATTTGAGCACTTCCAGTAATATCTTTTGAGTTTTTAAATGGCTTTTTGGTTTAATGCCATTTAAACAAACTCAAGATATTTTTTGCTTTTTATTTTACAACAACAGTACACCATTAATATCCGCTTGAGATTTTTTTTTAAAGGTTCATTATTCATTTTTTGATGATTTAAGTGTATCTACCAATGGTAGTATCTCTTAGCATCTCTATGTTTGACTGAGAACATGATACAGGGTTTTAAAGACGCTCTTTCAGTTTTGCATTTTATACTATTCATCCTGGGTTAACTTAAAATGCAAAGAAAAATTATGTTTTGTAAAAGACAAACCAAAACAAAGTATTCTGCAATAAATAATTAAAGCACAATATCAATCGTTTTGCATTTGGAAATGTTTTTCCTTCAATAATGAGGATGTAAATGTAACTATTTGTGCTTTTATTCCATAGACCTACCCTTCTGCTGGAGAACTATCAGCCATGGCTGGACTTAAAAGTGCCGTCCAAAGTGGATGCCAGTATTTCAGAGGTAGACTCATAATGCCAGTCCTGAGTAAAATGATACATAAGTAAATTAATAAATCAAACTAATAAATCTACTTATCTTCAGGTTTTGGAGTTAGTTCTAGAGAACTTTGTTTACCCATGGTACAGGTATGGCTGCTTTAAATGCAAAAGTTACTTTTATTACAGTTTTTTTTAGCTGAAATATAATTATTATTAAGGAATTTTCAGTTATTTTAGTTCTTTTATGTTTTGCAATCAGAGATATCACAGATGACGAGGCGTGTGTCGATGAACTGAGACAAACAATCCGTTTCTTTGCTGCAGTTCTGGCTCACCGAGCACAAAGAGTGCGTACATCTTTACACAATCTGTTTATTTCAATTCAGCACTGATATCACAGTTTACATTCAGACTTCTATAGTGGCATACTGATTGAAACTCTCTTGTAGTTGGATGTTCCCTTTGTTGTGATGGACAAAATGATGAAGGCAGCTATGAAGCACATTGAGATCATAGCAAAAGCACAGCAGAAAGGTGCGTCCTGTGACGAATTCATTCAGTATCAGAGGAGCTTAGGTCCAGAATTCCCCTAAATAATCAAACTATCAAAAAGACGGTTGGTTCTTTGAAGTTCCTTTCCCAGAGTCACCTATAGAGCTTTTCTGTTGTACTTTACTTTCATATGGCACCATCAGTTTTGTTAACCATCATTTTGTTTAAACTGTGTGAACAGTGAAGAATACAGAGGGTCTCCAGCAGGCAGCACTAGCTGAATATGGTGCCGATCTGCATGTGGCCCTGCGGAGCCGCAAAGATGAGCTGCTGTACCTGAGGAAGCTCACAGAGCTGCTGTTTCCTCACGTCATGCCCCCTAAAGCTACAGACTGCAGGTACAGCTCACACACACACACACACACACACTGGACACTCCTGTTCAAAAACATGGGATCAGTATGTTTTTTTTTTTTTTTTCTCTTTCTCTTTCTTATCTTTTCTTAGTTGAACAAAATACAGTAAAAACAATAATTTATTATGAAATAATATATACAATATACAATAATGGTTTCTATTTTAGTATATTTTAAAATGTAGTTTATCTCTATGATCAGAGTCGAG